>NC_069505.1:399623794-399726294 GCF_027579735.1 Bombina bombina | reverse complement strand
TAGGGCTGTTGTATAATGACAGATATGTGTGTGATATAGGTACAGGAACAGCAGAGGA
The DNA here is from genome assembly GCF_027579735.1 of Bombina bombina. Taxonomy (NCBI): domain Eukaryota; kingdom Metazoa; phylum Chordata; class Amphibia; order Anura; family Bombinatoridae; genus Bombina; species Bombina bombina. The sequence goes on along the minus strand of NC_069505.1, from coordinate 399,726,236 downwards.
TAGGGCTGTTGTATAATGACAGATATGTGTGTGATATAGGTACAGGAATAGCAGAGTCTAGGGCTGTTGTATAATTACAGATATGTGTGTGTGATATAGGTACAGGAATAGCAGAGGATAGGGCTGTTGTATGACAAATATGTGTGTGATATAGGTACAGGAATAGCAGAGGATAGGGCTGTTGTATAATGACAGATATGTGTGTGTGTGTGTGTGATATAGGTACAGGAATAGCAGAGTCTAGGGCTGTTGTATAATGACAGATATGTGTGTGTGATATAGGTACAGAAATAGCAGAGGATAGGGCTGTTGTATAATGACAGATGTGTGTGTGATATAGGTACAGGAATAGCAGAGTCTAGGGCTGTTGTATAATGACAGATATGTGTGTGTGTGATATAGATACAGGAATAGCAGAGTATAGGGCTGTTGTATAATGACAGATATGTGTGTGATATAGGTACAGGAATAGCAGAGGCTAGGGCTGTTGTACAATGACAGATATGTGTGTGTGATATAGGTACAGGAATAGCAGAGGATAGGGCTGTTGTGCAATGACAGATATGTGTGTGTGTGTGATATAGGTACAGGAATAGCAGAGGCTAGGGCTGTTGTATAATGACAGATGTGTGTGTGATATAGGTACAGGAATAGCAGAGTCTAGGGCTGTTGTATAATGACAGATATGTGTGTGTGTGATATAGGTACAGGAATAGCAGAGGATAGGGCTGTTGTGCAATGACAGATATGTGTGTGTGTGTGTGTGTGATATAAATACAGGAATAGCAGAGGCTAGGGCTGTTGTGCAATGACAGATGCGTGTGTGATATAGGTACAGGAATAGCAGAGGGTAGGGCTGTTGTACAATGACAGATGTGTGTGTGATATAGGTACAGAAATAGCAGAGTATAGGGCTGTTCTATAATGACAGATATGTGTGTGTGATATAGGTACAGGAATAGTAGAGGCTAGGGCTGTTGTATAATGACAGATATGTGTGTGATATAGGTACAGGAATAGCAGAGGATAGGGCTGTTGTACAATGATAGATGTGTGTGTGTGATATAGGTACAGGATTAGTAGAGTCTAGGGCTGTTGTATAATGACAGATATGTGTGTGTGTGATATAGGAACAGGAATAGCAGAGTCTAGGGCTGTTGTATATTGACAGATATGTGTGTGTGTGTGTGTGTGTGTGTGTGATATAGGTACAGGAATAGCAGAGGATAGGGCTGTTGTATAACAAATATGTGTGTGATATAGGTACAGGAATAGCAGAGGCTAGGGCTGTTGTATAATGACAGATATGTGTGTGATATAGGTACAGGAATAGCAGAGTCTAGGGCTGTTGTATAATGACAGATATGTGTGTGATATAGGTACAGGAACAGCAGAGGATAGGGCTGTTGTATAATGACAGATATGTGTGTGATATAGGTACAGGAATAGCAGAGTCTAGGGCTGTTGTATAATGACAGATATGTGTGTGTGATATAGGTACAGGAATAGCAGAGGATAGGGCTGTTGTATGACAAATATGTGTGTGATATAGGTACAGGAATAGCAGAGGATAGGGCTGTTGTATAATGACAGATATGTGTGTGTGTGTGTGTGATATAGGTACAGGAATAGCAGAGTCTAGGGCTGTTGTATAATGACAGATATGTGTGTGTGATATAGGTACAGAAATAGCAGAGGATAGGGCTGTTGTATAATGACAGATGTGTGTGTGATATAGGTACAGGAATAGCAGAGTCTAGGGCTGTTGTATAATGACAGATATGTGTGTGTGTGATATAGATACAGGAATAGCAGAGTATAGGGCTGTTGTATAATGACAGATATGTGTGTGATATAGGTACAGGAATAGCAGAGGCTAGGGCTGTTGTACAATGACAGATATGTGTGTGTGATATAGGTACAGGAATAGCAGAGGATAGGGCTGTTGTGCAATGACAGATATGTGTGTGTGTGTGATATAGGTACAGGAATAGCAGAGGCTAGGGCTGTTGTATAATGACAGATGTGTGTGTGATATAGGTACAGGAATAGCAGAGTCTAGGGCTGTTGTATAATGACAGATATGTGTGTGTGTGATATAGGTACAGGAATAGCAGAGGATAGGGCTGTTGTGCAATGACAGATATGTGTGTGTGTGTGTGTGTGTGTGATATAAATACAGGAATAGCAGAGGCTAGGGCTGTTGTGCAATGACAGATGCGTGTGTGATATAGGTACAGGAATAGCAGAGGGTAGGGCTGTTGTACAATGACAGATGTGTGTGTGATATAGGTACAGAAATAGCAGAGTATAGGGCTGTTCTATAATGACAGATATGTGTGTGTGATATAGGTACAGGAATAGTAGAGGCTAGGGCTGTTGTATAATGACAGATATGTGTGTGATATAGGTACAGGAATAGCAGAGGATAGGGCTGTTGTACAATGATAGATGTGTGTGTGTGATATAGGTACAGGATTAGTAGAGTCTAGGGCTGTTGTATAATGACAGATATGTGTGTGTGTGATATAGGAACAGGAATAGCAGAGTCTAGGGCTGTTGTATATTGACAGATATGTGTGTGTGTGTGTGTGTGTGTGTGTGTGTGTGTGATATAGGTACAGGAATAGCAGAGGATAGGGCTGTTGTATAATGACAGATATGTGTGTGATATAGGTACTGGAATAGTAGAGGATAGGGCTGTTGTATAATGACAGATATGTGTGTGTGTGATATAGGTACAGGAATAGCAGAGTCTAGGGCTGTTGTATAATGACAGATATGTGTGTGATATAGGTAATATATGTGTAATATAGGTACAGGAATAGCAGAGGATAGGGCTGTTGTGCAATGACAGATATGTGTGTGTGTGTGATATAGGTACAGGAATAAAAGTGTCTGTGATATAGGTACAGGAATAAAAGTGTCTAGGGCTGTTGTATAATGACAGATATGTGTGTAATATAGGTACAGGAATAGCAGAGGCTAGGGCTGTTGTGCACTGACAGATATGTGTGTGTGTGTTATATAGGTACAGGAATGTGTTGAAAGGTGATAACTAAGCGCCAACTATATAACGCAACAGACCTCCAGCTCTAATAAATTGGCACCTAGTTGCCAAGGGTGGATTCAATGTTGATATAGGTACAGGAATAGCAGAGACTAGGGCTGTTGTGCAATGACAGATGTGTGTGTGATATAGGTACAGGAATAGCAGAGAATAGGGCTGTTGTATAATGACAGATATGTATGTGTGTGATATAGGTACAGGAATAGCAGAGGATAGGGCTGTTGTATAATGACAGATATGTGTGTGATATAGGTACAGGAATAGCAGAGAATAGGGCTGTTGTACAATGACAGATATGTGTGTGTGTGATATAGGTACAGGAATAGCAGAGGTTAGGGCTGTTGTATAATGACAGATATGTGTGTGATATAGGTACAGGAATAGCAGAGGATAGGGCTGTTGTACAATGACAGATATGTGTGTGTAATATAGGTACAGGAATAGCAGAGGATAGGGCTGTTGTATAATGACAGATATGTGTTTGTGATATAGGTACAGGAATAGCAGAGGATAGGGCTGTGGTATAATGACAGATATGTGTGTGATATAGGTACAGGAATAGCAGAGGATAGGGCTGTTGTACAATGACAGGTATGTGTGTGATATAGGTACAGGAATAGCAGAGGCTAGGGCTGGTTGTTGTGCAATGACAGATGTGTGTGTGTGATATATGTACAGGAATAGCAGAGTCTAGGGCTGTTGTACAATGACAGATGTGTGTGTGTTATATAGGTACAGGAATAGCAGAGGCTAGGGCTGTTGTGCAATGACAGATATGTGTGTGTGATATAGATACAGGAATAGTAGAGGATAGGGCTGTTGTATAATGACAGATATGTGTGTGTGATATAGGTACAGGAATAGCAGAGGATAGGGCTGTTGTATAATGACAGATATGTGTGTGTGATGTAGGTACAGGAATAAAAGTGTCTGTGATATAGGTACAGGAATAAAAGTGTCTAGGGCTGTTGTATAATGACAGATATGTGTGTAATATAGGTACAGGAATAGCAGAGGCTAGGGCTGTTGTGCACTGACAGATATGTGTGTGTGTGTGATATAGGTACAGGAATGTGTTGAAAGGTGATAACTAAGCGCCAACTATATAACGCAACAGACCTCCAGCTCTAATAAATTGGCACCTAGTTGCCAAGGGTGGATTCAATGTTGATATAGGTACAGGAATAGCAGAGACTAGGGCTGTTGTGCAATGACAGATGTGTGTGTGATATAGGTACAGGAATAGCAGAGAATAGGGCTGTTGTATAATGACAGATATGTATGTGTGTAATATAGGTACAGGAATAGCAGAGGATAGGGCTGTTGTATAATGACAGATATGTGTGTGATATAGGTACAGGAATAGCAGAGGATAGGGCTGTTGTACAATGACAGATATGTGTGTGTAATATAGGTACAGGAATAGCAGAGGATAGGGCTGTTGTATAATGACAGATATGTGTTTGTGATATAGGTACAGGAATAGCAGAGGATAGGGCTGTGGTATAATGACAGATATGTGTGTGATATAGGTACAGGAATAGCAGAGGATAGGGCTGTTGTACAATGACAGATATGTGTGTGATATAGGTACAGGAATAGCAGAGGCTAGGACTGGCTGTTGTGCAATGACAGATGTGTGTGTGTGATATATGTACAGGAATAGCAGAGTCTAGGGCTGTTGTACAATGACAGATGTGTGTGTGTGTTATAAAGGTACAGGAATAGCAGAGGCTAGGGCTGTTGTGCAATGACAGATATGTGTGTGTGATATAGATACAGGAATAGTAGAGGATAGGGCTGTTGTATAATGACAGATATGTGTGTGTGATATAGGTACAGGAATAGCAGAGGATAGGGCTGTTGTATAATGACAGATATGTGTGTGTGATGTAGGTACAGGAATGGTAGAGGCTAGGGCTGTTGTACAATGACAGATATGTGTGTGTGATATAGGTACAGGAATAGCAGAGGCTAGGGCTGTTGTACAATGACAGATGTATGTGTGTGATATAGGTACAGGAATAGCAGAGGCTAGGGCTGTTGTACAATGACAGATGTATGTGTGTGATATAGGTACAGGAATTGCAGAGGATAGGGCTGTTGTATAATGACAGATATGTGTGTGTGATATAGGTACATGAATAGCAGAGTCTAGGGCTTTTGTACAATGACAGATGTGTGTGTGATATAGGTACATGAATAGCAGAGGCTAGGGCTGTTGTGCAATGACAGATATGTGTGTGTGATATAGATACAGGAATAGCAGAGGATAGGGCTGTTGTATAATGACAGATATGTGTGTGATATAGGTACAGGAATAGCAGAGGATAGGGCTGTTGTATAATGACAGATATGTGTGTGTGATATAGGTAAAGGAATAACAGAGGATAGGGCTGTTGTATAATGACAGATATGTGTGTGTGATGTAGGTACAGAAATAGCAGAGGGTAGGGCTGTTGTACAATGACAGATATGTGTGTGATATAGGTACAGGAATAGCAGAGGCTAGGGCTGTTGTACAATGACAGATATGTGTGTGTGATATAGGTACAGGAATAACAGAGGCTAGGGCTGTTGTACAGTGACAGATGTATGTGTGTGATATAGGTACAGGAATAGTAGAGTCTAGGGCTGTTGTATAATGACAGATATGTGTGTGTGTGTGTGTGTAATATATGTACAGGAATAGCAGAGGATAGGGCTGTTGTATAATGACAGATATGTGTGTGTGTGATATAGGTACATGAATAGCAGAGTCTAGGGCTTTTGTGCAATGACAGATATGTGTGTGTGGGATATAGGTACATGAATAGCAGAGTCTAGGGCTTTTGTGCAATGACAGATGTGTGTGTGATATAGGTACAGGAATAGCAGAGTCTAGGGCTGTTGTATATTGACAGATATGTGTGTGTGTGTGTGTGTGTGTGATATAGATACAGGAATAGCAGAGGATAGGGCTGTTGTATAATGACAGATGTGTGTGTGTGATATAGGTACAGGAATAGCAGAGGATAGGGCTGGTGTATAATGACAGATATGTGTGTGTGATATAGATAGAGGAATAGCAGAGGAAAGGGCTGTTGTATAATGACAGATATGTGTTTGTGATATAGGTACAGGAATAGTAGAGGATAGGGCTGTTTTACAATGACAGATATGTGTGTGATATAGGTACAGGAATAGCAGAGGCTAGGGCTGTTGTGCAATGACAGATATGTGTGTGATATAGGTACAGGAATAGCAAAGTCTAGGGCTGTTGTGCAATGACAGATATGTGTGTGTGATATAGATACAGGAATAGCAGAGGATAGGGCTGTTGTATAATGACAGATATGTGTGTGATATAGGTACAGGAATAGCAGAGGATAGGGCTGTTGTATAATGACAGATATGTGTGTGTGATATAGGTAAAGGAATAGCAGAGGATAGGGCTGTTGTATAATGACAGATATGTGTGTGTGATGTAGGTACAGGAATAGCAGAGGATAGGGCTGTTGTACAATGACAGATATGTGTGTGATATAGGTACAGGAATAGCAGAGGCTAGGGCTGTTGTACAATGACAGATGTATGTGTGTGATATAGGTACAGGAATAGCAGAGTCTAGGGCTGTTGTATAATGACAGATATGTGTGTGTGTGTGTGTGTGTGTGTATGATATAGGTACAGCAATAGCAGAGGGTAGGGCTGTTGTATAATGACAGATATGTGTGTGTGATATAGGTACATGAATAGCAGAGTCTAGGGCTTTTGTGCAATGACAGATGTGTGTGTGATATAGGTACATGAATAGCAGGGTCTAGGGCTTTTGTGAAATGACAGATGTGTGTGTGATATAGGTACAGGAATAGCAGAGTCTAGGGCTGTTGTATATTGACAGATCTGTGTGTGTGTGTGTGTGTGATATAGATACAGGAATAGCAGAGGTTAGGGCTGTTGTATAATGACAGATGTGTGTGTGTGATATAGGTACAGGAATAGCAGAGTCTAGGGATGTTGTATATTGACAGATATGTGTGTGTGTGTGATATAGATAGAGGAATAGCAGAGGATAGGGCTGTTGTATAATGACAGATATGTGTGTGATATAGGTACATGAATAGCAGAAGATAGGGCTGTTGTGCAATGACAGATGTGTGTGTGTGTGTGTGTGATATAGGTACAGGAATAGTAGAGGATAGGGCTGTTGTATAGTGACAGATATGTGTGTGTGTGATATAGGTACAGGAATAGCAGAGTCTAGGGCTGTTGTATATTGACAGATATGTGTGTGTGTGTGTGTGTGTGTGTGTGTGTGTGTGTGTGTGTGTGTGTGTGTGTGTGTGATATAGGTACAGGAATAGCAGAGGATAGGGCTGTTGTATAATGACAGATATGTGTGTGTGTGATATAGGTACAGGAATAGCAGAGTCTAGGGCTGTTGTATATTGACAGATATGTGTGTGTGTGTGTGTGTGTGTGTGTGTGTGTGTGTGTGTGTGTGATATAGGTACAGGAATAGCAGAGGATAGGGCTGTTGTATAATGACAGATATGTGTGTGATATAGGTACTGGAATAGTAGAGGATAGGGCTGTTGTATAATGACAGATATGTGTGTGTGTGATATAGGTACAGGAATAGCAGAGTCTAGGGCTGTTGTATAATGACAGATATGTGTGTGATATAGGTAATATATGTGTAATATAGGTACAGGAATAGCAGAGGATAGGGCTGTTGTGCAATGACAGATATGTGTGTGTGTGTGATATAGGTACAGGAATAAAAGTGTCTGTGATATAGGTACAGGAATAAAAGTGTCTAGGGCTGTTGTATAATGACAGATATGTGTGTAATATAGGTACAGGAATAGCAGAGGCTAGGGCTGTTGTGCACTGACAGATATGTGTGTGTGTGTGATATAGGTACAGGAATGTGTTGAAAGGTGATAACTAAGCGCCAACTATATAACGCAACAGACCTCCAGCTCTAATAAATTGGCACCTAGTTGCCAAGGGTGGATTCAATGTTGATATAGGTACAGGAATAGCAGAGACTAGGGCTGTTGTGCAATGACAGATGTGTGTGTGATATAGGTACAGGAATAGCAGAGAATAGGGCTGTTGTATAATGACAGATATGTATGTGTGTGATATAGGTACAGGAATAGTAGAGGATAGGGCTGTTGTATAAAGACAGATATGTGTGTGTGATATAGGTACAGGAATAGCAGAGGATAGGGCTGTTGTATAATGACAGATATGTGTGTGTGATGTAGGTACAGGAATAAAAGTGTCTGTGATATAGGTACAGGAATAAAAGTGTCTAGGGCTGTTGTATAATGACAGATATGTGTGTAATATAGGTACAGGAATAGCAGAGGCTAGGGCTGTTGTGCACTGACAGATATGTGTGTGTGTGTGATATAGGTACAGGAATGTGTTGAAAGGTGATAACTAAGCGCCAACTATATAACGCAACAGACCTCCAGCTCTAATAAATTGGCACCTAGTTGCCAAGGGTGGATTCAATGTTGATATAGGTACAGGAATAGCAGAGACTAGGGCTGTTGTGCAATGACAGATGTGTGTGTGATATAGGTACAGGAATAGCAGAGAATAGGGCTGTTGTATAATGACAGATATGTATGTGTGTAATATAGGTACAGGAATAGCAGAGGATAGGGCTGTTGTATAATGACAGATATGTGTGTGATATAGGTACAGGAATAGCAGAGGATAGGGCTGTTGTACAATGACAGATATGTGTGTGTAATATAGGTACAGGAATAGCAGAGGATAGGGCTGTTGTATAATGACAGATATGTGTTTGTGATATAGGTACAGGAATAGCAGAGGATAAGGCTGTGGTATAATGACAGATATGTGTGTGATATAGGTACAGGAATAGCAGAGGATAGGGCTGTTGTACAATGACAGATATGTGTGTGATATAGGTACAGGAATAGCAGAGGCTAGGACTGGCTGTTGTGCAATGACAGATGTGTGTGTGTGATATATGTACAGGAATAGCAGAGTCTAGGGCTGTTGTACAATGACAGATGTGTGTGTGTGTTATAAAGGTACAGGAATAGCAGAGGCTAGGGCTGTTGTGCAATGACAGATATGTGTGTGTGATATAGATACAGGAATAGTAGAGGATAGGGCTGTTGTATAATGACAGATATGTGTGTGTGATATAGGTACAGGAATAGCAGAGGATAGGGCTGTTGTATAATGACAGATATGTGTGTGTGATGTAGGTACAGGAATGGTAGAGGCTAGGGCTGTTGTACAATGACAGATATGTGTGTGTGATATAGGTACAGGAATAGCAGAGGCTAGGGCTGTTGTACAATGACAGATGTATGTGTGTGATATAGGTACAGGAATAGCAGAGGCTAGGGCTGTTGTACAATGACAGATGTATGTGTGTGATATAGGTACAGGAATAGCAGAGGATAGGGCTGTTGTATAATGACAGATATGTGTGTGTGATATAGGTACAGGAATAGCAGAGGGTAGGGCTTTTGTACAATGACAGATGTGTGTGTGATATAGGTACATGAATAGCAGAGGCTAGGGCTGTTGTGCAATGACAGATATGTGTGTGTGATATAGATACAGGAATAGCAGAGGATAGGGCTGTTGTATAATGACAGATATGTGTGTGATATAGGTACAGGAATAGCAGAGGATAGGGCTGTTGTATAATGTCAGATATGTGTGTGTGATATAGGTAAAGGAATAACAGAGGATAGGGCTGTTGTATAATGACAGATATGTGTGTGTGATGTAGGTACAGGAATAGCAGAGGGTAGGGCTGTTGTACAATGACAGATATGTGTGTGATATAGGTACAGGAATAGCAGAGGCTAGGGCTGTTGTACAATGACAGATATGTGTGTGTGATATAGGTACAGGAATAACAGAGGCTAGGGCTGTTGTACAGTGACAGATGTATGTGTGTGATATAGGTACAGGAATAGTAGAGTCTAGGGCTGTTGTATAATGACAGATATGTGTGTGTGTGTGTGTGTAATATATGTACAGGAATAGCAGAGGATAGGGCTGTTGTATAATGACAGATATGTGTGTGTGTGATATAGGTACATGAATAGCAGAGTCTAGGGCTTTTGTGCAATGACAGATATGTGTGTGTGTGATATAGGTACATGAATAGCAGAGTCTAGGGCTTTTGTGCAATGACAGATGTGTGTGTGATATAGGTACAGGAATAGCAGAGTCTAGGGCTGTTGTATATTGACAGATATGTGTGTGTGTGTGTGTGTGTGTGTGTGTGTGTGATATAGATACAGGAATAGCAGAGGATAGGGCTGTTGTATAATGACAGATGTGTGTGTGTGATATAGGTACAGGAATAGCAGAGGATAGGGCTGGTGTATAATGACAGATATGTGTGTGTGATATAGATAGAGGAATAGCAGAGGAAAGGGCTGTTGTATAATGACAGATATGTGTTTGTGATATAGGTACAGGAATAGTAGAGGATAGGGCTGTTTTACAATGACAGATATGTGTGTGATATAGGTACAGGAATAGCAGAGGCTAGGGCTGTTGTGCAATGACAGATATGTGTGTGATATAGGTACAGGAATAGCAAAGTCTAGGGCTGTTGTGCAATGACAGATATGTGTGTGTGATATAGATACAGGAATAGCAGAGGATAGGGCTGTTGTATAATGACAGATATGTGTGTGATATAGGTACAGGAATAGCAGAGGATAGGGCTGTTGTATAATGACAGATATGTGTGTGTGATATAGGTAAAGGAATAGCAGAGGATAGGGCTGTTGTATAATGACAGATATGTGTGTGTGATGTAGGTACAGGAATAGCAGAGGATAGGGCTGTTGTACAATGACAGATATGTGTGTGATATAGGTACAGGAATAGCAGAGGCTAGGGCTGTTGTACAATGACAGATGTATGTGTGTGATATAGGTACAGGAATAGCAGAGTCTAGGGCTGTTGTATAATGACAGATATGTGTGTGTGTGTGTGTGTGTGTGTGTGTGTATGATATAGGTACAGCAATAGCAGAGGGTAGGGCTGTTGTATAATGACAGATATGTGTGTGTGATATAGGTACATGAATAGCAGAGTCTAGGGCTTTTGTGCAATGACAGATGTGTGTGTGATATAGGTACATGAATAGCAGGGTCTAGGGCTTTTGTGAAATGACAGATGTGTGTGTGATATAGGTACAGGAATAGCAGAGTCTAGGGCTGTTGTATATTGACAGATCTGTGTGTGTGTGTGTGTGTGTGTGTGATATAGATACAGGAATAGCAGAGGTTAGGGCTGTTGTATAATGACAGATGTGTGTGTGTGATATAGGTACAGGAATAGCAGAGTCTAGGGATGTTGTATATTGACAGATATGTGTGTGTGTGTGATATAGATAGAGGAATAGCAGAGGATAGGGCTGTTGTATAATGACAGATATGTGTGTGATATAGGTACATGAATAGCAGAAGATAGGGCTGTTGTGCAATGACAGATGTGTGTGTGTGTGTGTGTGTGATATAGGTACAGGAATAGTAGAGGATAGGGCTGTTGTATAGTGACAGATATATGTGTGTGATATAGGTACATGAATAGCAGAGGATAGGGCTGTTGTATAATGACAGATATGTGTGTGTGTGTGTGTGTGTGTGTGATATAGGTACAGGAATACCAGAGGCTAGGGCTGTTGTATAATGACAGATGTGTGTGTGTGATATAGGTACAGGAATAACAGTGTCTAGAGCTGTTGTATAATGACAGATATGTGTGTGGTATAGGTACAGGAATAGCAGAGGATAGGGCTGTTGTATAATGACAGATATGTGTGTGATATAGGTACAGGAATAGCAGAGTCTAGGTCTGTTGTAAAATGACAGATATGTGTGTTATATAGGTACAGGAATAGCAAAGGGTAGAGCTGTTGTATAATGACAGATATGTGTGTTATATAGATACAGGAATAGCAGAGGATAGTGCTGTTGTGCAATGACAGATATGTGTATTATATAGGTACAGGAATAGCAGAGGATAGGGCTGTTGTATAATGACAGATGTGTGTGTTATATAGGTACAGGAATAGCAGAGTCTAGGGCTGTTGTATAATGACAGATATGTGTGTGTGTTATATAGGTACAGGAATAGCAGCGGATAGGGCTGTTGTACAATGACAGATATGTATGTGTGTGATATAGGTTCAGGAATAGCAGAGCCTAGGGCTGTTGTATAATGACAGATATGTGTGTGTGTGTGTGATATAGGTACAGGAATAGCAGAGAATAGGGCTGTTGTATAATGACAGATATGTGTGTGATATAGATACAGGAATAGCAGAGGATAGGGCTGTTGTGCAATGACAGATATGTGTGTGTGTGATATAGGTACAGGAATAGCAGAGGATAGGGCTGTTGTATAATAACAGATATGTGTGTGATATAGGTACAGGAATAGCAGAGGATAGGGCTGTTTTATAGTGACAGATATGTGTGTGATATAGGTACAGGAATAGCAGAGGATAGGGCTGTTGTATAATGACAGATATGTGTGTGTGATATAGGTACAGGAATAGCAGAGGATAGGGCTGTTGTATAATGACAGATATGTGTGTGTTATATAGGTACAGGAATAGCAGAGAATAGGGCTGTTGTACAATGACAGATATGTGTGTGATATAGGTACAGGAATAGCAGAGGCTAGGGCTGTTGTACAATGACAGATATGTGTGTGATATATGTACAGGAATAGCAGAGTCTAGGGCTGTTGTACAATGACAGATGTGTGTGTGTGTTATATAGGTACAGGAATAGCAGAGGCTAGGGCTGTTGTGCAATGACAGATATATGTGTGTGATATAGATACAGGAATAGTAGAGGATAGGGCTGTTGTATAAAGACAGATATGTGTGTGTGATATAGGTACAGGAATAGCAGAGGATAGGGCTGTTGTATAATGACAGATATGTGTGTGTGATGTAGGTACAGGAATAAAAGTGTCTGTGATATAGGTACAGGAATAAAAGTGTCTAGGGCTGTTGTATAATGACAGATATGTGTGTAATATAGGTACAGGAATAGCAGAGGCTAGGGCTGTTGTGCACTGACAGATATGTGTGTGTGTGTGTGATATAGGTACAGGAATGTGTTGAAAGGTGATAACTAAGCGCCAACTATATAACGCAACAGACCTCCAGCTCTAATAAATTGGCACCTAGTTGCCAAGGGTGGATTCAATGTTGATATAGGTACAGGAATAGCAGAGACTAGGGCTGTTGTGCAATGACAGATGTGTGTGTGATATAGGTACAGGAATAGCAGAGGATAGGGCTGTTGTATAATGACAGATATGTGTGTGATATAGGTACAGGAATAGCAGAGGATAGGGCTGTTGTACAATGACAGATATGTGTGTGTAATATAGGTACAGGAATAGCAGAGGATAGGGCTGTGGTATAATGACAGATATGTGTGTGATATAGGTACAGGAATAGCAGAGGATAGGGCTGTTGTACAATGACAGATATGTGTGTGATATAGGTACAGGAATAGCAGAGGCTAGGGCTGGCTGTTGTGCAATGACAGATGTGTGTGTGTGATATATGTACAGGAATAGCAGAGTCTAGGGCTGTTGTACAATGACAGATGTGTGTGTGTGTTATATAGGTACAGGAATAGCAGAGGCTAGGGCTGTTGTGCAATGACAGATATGTGTGTGTGATATAGATACAGGAATAGTAGAGGATAGGGCTGTTGTATAATGACAGATATGTGTGTGTGATATAGGTACAGGAATAGCAGAGGATAGGGCTGTTGTATAATGACAGATATGTGTGTGTGATGTAGGTACAGGAATGGTAGAGGCTAGGGCTGTTGTACAATGACAGATATGTGTGTGTGATATAGGTACAGGAATAGCAGAGGCTAGGGCTGTTGTACAATGACAGATGTATGTGTGTGATATAGGTACAGGAATAGCAGAGTCTAGGGCTGTTGTATAATGACAGATATGTGTGTGTGTGTGTGTGTGTGTGTGAGTGATATAGGTACAGGAATAGCAGAGGATAGGGCTGTTGTATAATGACAGATATGTGTGTGTGATATAGGTACATGAATAGCAGAGTCTAGGGCTTTTGTACAATGACAGATGTGTGTGTGATATAGGTACATGAATAGCAGAGGCTAGGGCTGTTGTGCAATGACAGATATGTGTGTGTGATATAGATACAGGAATAGCAGAGGATAGGGCTGTTGTATAATGACAGATATGTGTGTGATATAGGTACAGGAATAGCAGAGGATAGGGCTGTTGTATAATGACAGATATGTGTGTGTGATATAGATACAGGAATAGCAGAGGATAGGGCTGTTGTATAATGACAGATATGTGTGTGTGATATAGGTACAGGAATAACAGAGGATAGGGCTGTTGTATAATGACAGATATGTGTGTGTGATGTAGGTACAGGAATAGCAGAGGGTAGGGCTGTTGTATAATGACAGATATGTGTGTGATATAGGTACAGGAATAGCAGAGGCTAGGGCTGTTGTACAGTGACAGATGTATGTGTGTGATATAGGTACAGGAATAGTAGAGTCTAGGGCTGTTGTATAATGACAGATATGTGTGTGTGTGTGTGTGTGTGTGTAATATATGTACAGGAATAGCAGAGGATAGGGCTGTTGTATAATGACAGATATGTGTGTGTGATATAGGTACATGAATAGCAGAGTCTAGGGCTTTTGTGCAATGACAGATGTGTGTGTGATATAGGTACATGAATAGCAGAGTCTAGGGCTTTTGTGCAATGACAGATGTGTGTGTGATATAGGTACAGGAATAGCAGAGTCTAGGGCTGTTGTATATTGACAGATGTGTGTGTGTGTGTGTGTGTGTGTGTGATATAGATACAGGAATAGCAGAGGATAGGGCTGTTGTATAATGACAGATGTGTGTGTGTGATATAGGTACAGGAATAGCAGAGGATAGGGCTGGTGTATAATGACAGATATGTGTGTGTGATATAGATAGAGGAATAGCAGAGGAAAGGGCTGTTGTATAATGACAGATATGTGTTTGTGATATAGCTACAGGAATAGCAGAGGATAGGGCTGTGGTATAATGACAGATATGTGTGTGATATAGGTACAGGAATAGTAGAGGATAGGGCTGTTTTACAATGACAGATATGTGTGTGATATAGGTACAGGAATAGCAGAGGCTAGGGCTGTTGTGCAATGACAGATGTGTGTGATATATGTACAGGAATAGCAAAGTCTAGGGCTGTTGTACAATGACAGATGTGTGTGTGTGATATAGGTACAGGAATAGCAGAGTATAGGGCTGTTGTGCAATGACAGATATGTGTGTGTGATATAGATACAGGAATAGCAGAGTATAGGGCTGTTGTATAATGACAGATATGTGTGTGATATAGGTACAGGAATAGCAGAGGATAGGGCTGTTGTATAATGACAGATATGTGTGTGTGATATAGGTACAGGAATAGCAGAGGATAGGGCTGTTGTGCAATGACAGATATGTGTGTGTGTGTGATATAGGTACAGGAATAGCAGAGGCTAGGGCTGTTGTATAATGACAGATGTGTGTGTGATATAGGTACAGGAATAGCAGAGTCTAGGGCTGTTGTATAATGACAGATATGTGTGTGTGTGATATAGGTACAGGAATAGCAGAGGATAGGGCTGTTGTGCAATGACAGATATGTGTGTGTGTGTGTGTGATATAGATACAGGAATAGCAGAGGCTAGGGCTGTTGTGCAATGGCAGATGTGTGTGTGATATAGGTACAGGAATAGCAGAGGCTAGGGCTGTTGTACAATGACATATGTGTGTGTGTGATATAGGTACAGGAATAGTAGAGGCTAGGGCTGTTGTATAATGACAGATATGTGTGTGATATAGGTACAGGAATAGCAGAGGATAGGGCTGTTGTACAATGATAGATGTGTGTGTGTGATATAGGTACAGGATTAGTAGAGTCTAGGGCTGTTGTATAATGACAGATATGTGTGTGTGTGATATAGGTACAGGAATAGCAGAGTCTAGGGCTGTTGTATATTGACAGATATGTGTGTGTGTGTGTGTGTGATATAGGTACAGGAATAGCAGAGGATAGGGCTGTTGTATAATGACAGATATGTGTGTGATATAGGTACTCGAATAGTAGAGGATAGGGCTGTTGTATAATGACAGATATGTGTGTGTGTGATATAGGTACAGGAATAGCAGAGTCTAGGGCTGTTGTATAATGACAGATATGTGTGTGATATAGGTAATATATGTGTAATATAGGTACAGGAATAGCAGAGGATAGGGCTGTTGTGCAATGACAGATATGTGTGTGTGTGTGATATAGGTACAGGAATAAAAGTGTCTGTGATATAGGTACAGGAATAAAAGTGTCTAGGGCTGTTGTATAATGACAGATATGTGTGTAATATAGGTACAGGAATAGCAGAGGCTAGGGCTGTTGTGCACTGACAGATATGTGTGTGTGTGTGATATAGGTACAGGAATGTGTTGAAAGGTGATAACTAAGCGCCAACTATATAACGCAACAGACCTCCAGCTCTAATAAATTGGCACCTAGTTGCCAAGGGTGGATTCAATGTTGATATAGGTACAGGAATAGCAGAGACTAGGGCTGTTGTGCAATGACAGATGTGTGTGTGATATAGGTACAGGAATAGCAGAGAATAGGGCTGTTGTATAATGACAGATATGTATGTGTGTGATATAGGTACAGGAATAGCAGAGGATAGGGCTGTTGTATAATGACAGATATGTGTGTGATATAGGTACAGGAATAGCAGAGAATAGGGCTGTTGTACAATGACAGATATGTGTGTGTGTGATATAGGTACAGGAATAGCAGAGGATAGGGCTGTTGTATAATGACAGATATGTGTGTGATATAGGTACAGGAATAGCAGAGGATAGGGCTGTTGTACAATGACAGATGTGTGTGTAATATAGGTACAGGAATAGCAGAGAATAGGGCTGTTGTACAATGACAGATATGTGTGTGTGTGATATAGGTACAGGAATAGCAGAGGATAGGGCTGTTGTATAATGACAGATATGTGTGTGATATAGGTACAGGAATAGCAGAGGATAGGGCTGTTGTACAATGACAGATATGTGTGTGTAATATATGTACAGGAATAGCAGAGGATAGGGCTGTTGTATAATGACAGATATGTGTTTGTGATATAGGTACAGGAATAGCAGAGGATAGGGCTGTGGTATAATGACAGATATGTGTGTGATATAGGTACAGGAATAGCAGAGGATAGGGCTGTTGTACAATGACAGATATGTGTGTGATATAGGTACAGGAATAGCAGAGGCTAGGGCTGGCTGTTGTGCAATGACAGATGTGTGTGTGTGATATATGTACAGGAATAGCAGAGTCTAGGGCTGTTGTACAATGACAGATGTGTGTGTGTGTTATATAGGTACAGGAATAGCAGAGGCTAGGGCTGTTGTGCAATGACAGATATGTGTGTGTGATATAGATACAGGAATAGTAGAGGATAGGGCTGTTGTATAATGACAGATATGTGTGTGTGATATAGGTACAGGAATAGCAGAGGATAGGGCTGTTGTATATTGACAGATATGTGTGTGTGATGTAGGTACAGGAATAGCAGAGGGTAGGGCTGTTGTACAATGACAGATATGTGTGTGATATAGGTACAGGAATAGCAGAGGCTAGGGCTGTTGTACAATGACAGATATGTGTGTGTGATATAGGTACAGGAATAACAGAGGCTAGGGCTGTTGTACAGTGACAGATGTATGTGTGTGATATAGGTACAGGAATAGTAGAGTCTAGGGCTGTTGTATAATGACAGATATGTGTGTGTGTGTGTGTGTGTAATATATGTACAGGAATAGCAGAGGATAGGGCTGTTGTATAATGACAGATATGTGTGTGTGTGATATAGGTACATGAATAGCAGAGTCTAGGGCTTTTGTGCAATGACAGATATGTGTGTGTGTGATATAGGTACATGAATAGCAGAGTCTAGGGCTTTTGTGCAATGACAGATGTGTGTGTGATATAGGTACAGGAATAGCAGAGTCTAGGGCTGTTGTATATTGACAGATATGTGTGTGTGTGTGTGTGATATAGATACAGGAATAGCAGAGGATAGGGCTGTTGTATAATGACAGATGTGTGTGTGTGATATAGGTACAGGAATAGCAGAGGATAGGGCTGGTGTATAATGACAGATATGTGTGTGTGATATAGATAGAGGAATAGCAGAGGAAAGGGCTGTTGTATAATGACAGATATGTGTTTGTGATATAGGTACAGGAATAGTAGAGGATAGGGCTGTTTTACAATGACAGATATGTGTGTGATATAGGTACAGGAATAGCAGAGGCTAGGGCTGTTGTGCAATGACAGATATGTGTGTGATATAGGTACAGGAATAGCAAAGTCTAGGGCTGTTGTGCAATGACAGATATGTGTGTGTGATATAGATACAGGAATAGCAGAGGATAGGGCTGTTGTATAATGACAGATATGTGTGTGATATAGGTACAGGAATAGCAGAGGATAGGGCTGTTGTATAATGACAGATATGTGTGTGTGATATAGGTAAAGGAATAGCAGAGGATAGGGCTGTTGTATAATGACAGATATGTGTGTGTGATGTAGGTACAGGAATAGCAGAGGATAGGGCTGTTGTACAATGACAGATATGTGTGTGATATAGGTACAGGAATAGCAGAGGCTAGGGCTGTTGTACAATGACAGATGTATGTGTGTGATATAGGTACAGGAATAGCAGAGTCTAGGGCTGTTGTATAATGACAGATATGTGTGTGTGTGTGTGTGTGTGTGTGTGTGTGTGTGTATGATATAGGTACAGCAATAGCAGAGGGTAGGGCTGTTGTATAATGACAGATATGTGTGTGTGATATAGGTACATGAATAGCAGAGTCTAGGGCTTTTGTGCAATGACAGATGTGTGTGTGATATAGGTACATGAATAGCAGGGTCTAGGGCTTTTGTGAAATGACAGATGTGTGTGTGATATAGGTACAGGAATAGCAGAGTCTAGGGCTGTTGTATATTGACAGATCTGTGTGTGTGTGTGTGTGTGATATAGATACAGGAATAGCAGAGGTTAGGGCTGTTGTATAATGACAGATGTGTGTGTGTGATATAGGTACAGGAATAGCAGAGTCTAGGGATGTTGTATATTGACAGATATGTGTGTGTGTGTGATATAGATAGAGGAATAGCAGAGGATAGGGCTGTTGTATAATGACAGATATGTGTGTGATATAGGTACATGAATAGCAGAAGATAGGGCTGTTGTGCAATGACAGATGTGTGTGTGTGTGTGTGTGATATAGGTACAGGAATAGTAGAGGATAGGGCTGTTGTATAGTGACAGATATATGTGTGTGATATAGGTACATGAATAGCAGAGGATAGGGCTGTTGTATAATGACAGATATGTGTGTGTGTGTGTGTGTGTGTGTGTGATATAGGTACAGGAATAGCAGAGGCTAGGGCTGTTGTATAATGACAGATGTGTGTGTGTGATATAGGTACAGGAATAACAGTGTCTAGAGCTGTTGTATAATGACAGATATGTGTGTGGTATAGGTACAGGAATAGCAGAGGATAGGGCTGTTGTATAATGACAGATATGTGTGTGATATAGGTACAGGAATAGCAGAGTCTAGGTCTGTTGTAAAATGACAGATATGTGTGTTATATAGGTACAGGAATAGCAAAGGGTAGAGCTGTTGTATAATGACAGATATGTGTGTTATATAGATACAGGAATAGCAGAGGATAGTGCTGTTGTGCAATGACAGATATGTGTATTATATAGGTACAGGAATAGCAGAGGATAGGGCTGTTGTATAATGACAGATGTGTGTGTTATATAGGTACAGGAATAGCAGAGTCTAGGGCTGTTGTATAATGACAGATATGTGTGTGTGTTATATAGGTACAGGAATAGCAGCGGATAGGGCTGTTGTACAATGACAGATATGTATGTGTGTGATATAGGTTCAGGAATAGCAGAGCCTAGGGCTGTTGTATAATGACAGATATGTGTGTGTGTGTGATATAGGTACAGGAATAGCAGAGGATAGGGCTGTTGTATAATGACAGATATGTGTGTGATATAGATACAGGAATAGCAGAGGATAGGGCTGTTGTGCAATGACAGATATGTGTGTGTGTGATATAGGTACAGGAATAGCAGAGGATAGGGCTGTTGTATAATAACAGATATGTGTGTGATATAGGTACAGGAATAGCAGAGGATAGGGCTGTTTTATAGTGACAGATATGTGTGTGATATAGGTACAGGAATAGCAGAGGATAGGGCTGTTGTATAATGACAGATATGTGTGTGTGATATAGGTACAGGAATAGCAGAGGATAGGGCTGTTGTATAATGACAGATATGTGTGTGTTATATAGGTACAGGAATAGCAGAGAATAGGGCTGTTGTACAATGACAGATATGTGTGTGATATAGGTACAGGAATAGCAGAGGCTAGGGCTGTTGTACAATGACAGATATGTGTGTGATATATGTACAGGAATAGCAGAGTCTAGGGCTGTTGTACAATGACAGATGTGTGTGTGTGTTATATAGGTACAGGAATAGCAGAGGCTAGGGCTGTTGTGCAATGACAGATATATGCGTGTGATATAGATACAGGAATAGTAGAGGATAGGGCTGTTGTATAAAGACAGATATGTGTGTGTGATATAGGTACAGGAATAGCAGAGGATAGGGCTGTTGTATAATGACAGATATGTGTGTGTGATGTAGGTACAGGAATAAAAGTGTCTGTGATATAGGTACAGGAATAAAAGTGTCTAGGGCTGTTGTATAATGACAGATATGTGTGTAATATAGGTACAGGAATAGCAGAGGCTAGGGCTGTTGTGCACTGACAGATATGTGTGTGTGTGTGTGATATAGGTACAGGAATGTGTTGAAAGGTGATAACTAAGCGCCAACTATATAACGCAACAGACCTCCAGCTCTAATAAATTGGCACCTAGTTGCCAAGGGTGGATTCAATGTTGATATAGGTACAGGAATAGCAGAGACTAGGGCTGTTGTGCAATGACAGATGTGTGTGTGATATAGGTACAGGAATAGCAGAGAATAGGGCTGTTGTATAATGACAGATATGTATGTGTGTGATATAGGTACAGGAATAGCAGAGGATAGGGCTGTTGTATAATGACAGATATGTGTGTGATATAGGTACAGGAATAGCAGAGGATAGGGCTGTTGTACAATGACAGATATGTGTGTGTAATATAGGTACAGGAATAGCAGAGGATAGGGCTGTGGTATAATGACAGATATGTGTGTGATATAGGTACAGGAATAGCAGAGGATAGGGCTGTTGTACAATGACAGATATGTGTGTGATATAGGTACAGGAATAGCAGAGGCTAGGGCTGGCTGTTGTGCAATGACAGATGTGTGTGTGTGATATATGTACAGGAATAGCAGAGTCTAGGGCTGTTGTACAATGACAGATGTGTGTGTGTGTTATATAGGTACAGGAATAGCAGAGGCTAGGGCTGTTGTGCAATGACAGATATGTGTGTGTGATATAGATACAGGAATAGTAGAGGATAGGGCTGTTGTATAATGACAGATATGTGTGTGTGATATAGGTACAGGAATAGCAGAGGATAGGGCTGTTGTATAATGACAGATATGTGTGTGTGATGTAGGTACAGGAATGGTAGAGGCTAGGGCTGTTGTACAATGACAGATATGTGTGTGTGATATAGGTACAGGAATAGCAGAGGCTAGGGCTGTTGTACAATGACAGATGTATGTGTGTGATATAGGTACAGGAATAGCAGAGTCTAGGGCTGTTGTATAATGACAGATATGTGTGTGTGTGTGTGTGTGAGTGATATAGGTACAGGAATAGCAGAGGATAGGGCTGTTGTATAATGACAGATATGTGTGTGTGATATAGGTACATGAATAGCAGAGTCTAGGGCTTTTGTACAATGACAGATGTGTGTGTGATATAGGTACATGAATAGCAGAGGCTAGGGCTGTTGTGCAATGACAGATATGTGTGTGTGATATAGATACAGGAATAGCAGAGGATAGGGCTGTTGTATAATGACAGATATGTGTGTGATATAGGTACAGGAATAGCAGAGGATAGGGCTGTTGTATAATGACAGATATGTGTGTGTGATATAGGTACAGGAATAACAGAGGATAGGGCTGTTGTATAATGACAGATATGTGTGTGTGATGTAGGTACAGGAATAGCAGAGGGTAGGGCTGTTGTATAATGACAGATATGTGTGTGATATAGGTACAGGAATAGCAGAGGCTAGGGCTGTTGTACAGTGACAGATGTATGTGTGTGATATAGGTACAGGAATAGTAGAGTCTAGGGCTGTTGTATAATGACAGATATGTGTGTGTGTGTGTGTGTGTGTAATATATGTACAGGAATAGCAGAGGATAGGGCTGTTGTATAATGACAGATATGTGTGTGTGATATAGGTACATGAATAGCAGAGTCTAGGGCTTTTGTGCAATGACAGATGTGTGTGTGATATAGGTACATGAATAGCAGAGTCTAGGGCTTTTGTGCAATGACAGATGTGTGTGTGATATAGGTACAGGAATAGCAGAGTCTAGGGCTGTTGTATATTGACAGATGTGTGTGTGTGTGTGTGTGTGTGTGATATAGATACAGGAATAGCAGAGGATAGGGCTGTTGTATAATGACAGATGTGTGTGTGTGATATAGGTACAGGAATAGCAGAGGATAGGGCTGGTGTATAATGACAGATATGTGTGTGTGATATAGATAGAGGAATAGCAGAGGAAAGGGCTGTTGTATAATGACAGATATGTGTTTGTGATATAGCTACAAGAATAGCAGAGGATAGGGCTGTGGTATAATGACAGATATGTGTGTGATATAGGTACAGGAATAGTAGAGGATAGGGCTGTTTTACCATGACAGATATGTGTGTGATATAGGTACAGGAATAGCAGAGGCTAGGGCTGTTGTGCAATGACAGATGTGTGTGATATATGTACAGGAATAGCAAAGTCTAGGGCTGTTGTACAATGACAGATGTGTGTGTGTGATATAGGTACAGGAATAGCAGAGTATAGGGCTGTTGTGCAATGACAGATATGTGTGTGTGATATAGATACAGGAATAGCAGAGTATAGGGCTGTTGTATAATGACAGATATGTGTGTGATATAGGTACAGGAATAGCAGAGGATAGGGCTGTTGTATAATGACAGATATGTGTGTGTGATATAGGTACAGGAATAGCAGAGGATAGGGCTGTTGTGCAATGACAGATATGTGTGTGTGTGTGATATAGGTACAGGAATAGCAGAGGCTAGGGCTGTTGTATAATGACAGATGTGTGTGTGATATAGGTACAGGAATAGCAGAGTCTAGGGCTGTTGTATAATGACAGATATGTGTGTGTGTGATATAGGTACAGGAATAGCAGAGGATAGGGCTGTTGTGCAATGACAGATATGTGTGTGTGTGTGTGTGATATAGATACAGGAATAGCAGAGGCTAGGGCTGTTGTGCAATGGCAGATGTGTGTGTGATATAGGTACAGGAATAGCAGAGGCTAGGGCTGTTGTACAATGACATGTGTGTGTGTGATATAGGTACAGGAATAGTAGAGGCTAGGGCTGTTGTATAATGACAGATATGTGTGTGATATAGGTACAGGAATAGCAGAGGATAGGGCTGTTGTACAATGATAGATGTGTGTGTGTGATATAGGTACAGGATTAGTAGAGTCTAGGGCTGTTGTATAATGACAGATATGTGTGTGTGTGATATAGGTACAGGAATAGCAGAGTCTAGGGCTGTTGTATATTGACAGATATGTGTGTGTGTGTGTGTGTGTGTGTGTGTGTGTGTGTGTGTGTGTGTGTGTGATATAGGTACAGGAATAGCAGAGGATAGGGCTGTTGTATAATGACAGATATGTGTGTGATATAGGTACTGGAATAGTAGAGGATAGGGCTGTTGTATAATGACAGATATGTGTGTGTGTGATATAGGTACAGGAATAGCAGAGTCTAGGGCTGTTGTATAATGACAGATATGTGTGTGATATAGGTAATATATGTGTAATATAGGTACAGGAATAGCAGAGGATAGGGCTGTTGTGCAATGACAGATATGTGTGTGTGTGTGATATAGGTACAGGAATAAAAGTGTCTGTGATATAGGTACAGGAATAAAAGTGTCTAGGGCTGTTGTATAATGACAGATATGTGTGTAATATAGGTACAGGAATAGCAGAGGCTAGGGCTGTTGTGCACTGACAGATATGTGTGTGTGTGTGATATAGGTACAGGAATGTGTTGAAAGGTGATAACTAAGCGCCAACTATATAACGCAACAGACCTCCAGCTCTAATAAATTGGCACCTAGTTGCCAAGGGTGGATTCAATGTTGATATAGGTACAGGAATAGCAGAGACTAGGGCTGTTGTGCAATGACAGATGTGTGTGTGATATAGGTACAGGAATAGCAGAGGATAGGGCTGTTGTATAATGACAGATATGTATGTGTGTGATATAGGTACAGGAATAGCAGAGGATAGGGCTGTTGTATAATGACAGATATGTGTGTGATATAGGTACAGGAATAGCAGAGAATAGGGCTGTTGTACAATGACAGATATGTGTGTGTGTGATATAGGTACAGGAATAGCAGAGGATAGGGCTGTTGTATAATGACAGATATGTGTGTGATATAGGTACAGGAATAGCAGAGGATAGGGCTGTTGTACAATGACAGATATGTGTGTGTAATATAGGTACAGGAATAGCAGAGGATAGGGCTGTTGTATAATGACAGATATGTGTTTGTGATATAGGTACAGGAATAGCAGAGGATAGGGCTGTGGTATAATGACAGATATGTGTGTGATATAGGTACAGGAATAGCAGAGGATAGGGCTGTTGTACAATGACAGATATGTGTGTGATATAGGTACAGGAATAGCAGAGGCTAGGGCTGGCTGTTGTGCAATGACAGATGTGTGTGTGTGATATATGTACAGGAATAGCAGAGTCTAGGGCTGTTGTACAATGACAGATGTGTGTGTGTGTTATATAGGTACAGGAATAGCAGAGGCTAGGGCTGTTGTGCAATGACAGATATGTGTGTGTGATATAGATACAGGAATAGTAGAGGATAGGGCTGTTGTATAATGACAGATATGTGTGTGTGATATAGGTACAGGAATAGCAGAGGATAGGGCTGTTGTATAATGACAGATATGTGTGTGTGATGTAGGTACAGGAATGGTAGAGGCTAGGGCTGTTGTACAATGACAGATATGTGTGTGTGATATAGGTACAGGAATAGCAGAGGCTAGGGCTGTTGTACAATGACAGATGTATGTGTGTGATATAGGTACAGGAATAGCAGAGTCTAGGGCTGTTGTATAATGACAGATATGTGTGTGTGTGTGTGTGTGTGAGTGATATAGGTACAGGAATAGCAGAGGATAGGGCTGTTGTATAATGACAGATATGTGTGTGTGATATAGGTACATGAATAGCAGAGTCTAGGGCTTTTGTACAATGACAGATGTGTGTGTGATATAGGTACATGAATAGCAGAGGCTAGGGCTGTTGTGCAATGACAGATATGTGTGTGTGATATAGATACAGGAATAGCAGAGGATAGGGCTGTTGTATAATGACAGATATGTGTGTGATATAGGTACAGGAATAGCAGAGGATAGGGCTGTTGTATAATGACAGATATGTGTGTGTGATATAGATACAGGAATAGCAGAGGATAGGGCTGTTGTATAATGACAGATATGTGTGTGTGATATAGGTACAGGAATAACAGAGGATAGGGCTGTTGTATAATGACAGATATGTGTGTGTGATGTAGGTACAGGAATAGCAGAGGGTAGGGCTGTTGTATAATGACAGATATGTGTGTGATATAGGTACAGGAATAGCAGAGGCTAGGGCTGTTGTACAGTGACAGATGTATGTGTGTGATATAGGTACAGGAATAGTAGAGTCTAGGGCTGTTGTATAATGACAGATATGTGTGTGTGTGTGTGTGTGTGTGTGTAATATATGTACAGGAATAGCAGAGGATAGGGCTGTTGTATAATGACAGATATGTGTGTGTGATATAGGTACATGAATAGCAGAGTCTAGGGCTTTTGTGCAATGACAGATGTGTGTGTGATATAGGTACATGAATAGCAGAGTCTAGGGCTTTTGTGCAATGACAGATGTGTGTGTGATATAGGTACAGGAATAGCAGAGTCTAGGGCTGTTGTATATTGACAGATGTGTGTGTGTGTGTGTGTGTGTGTGTGATATAGATACAGGAATAGCAGAGGATAGGGCTGTTGTATAATGACAGATGTGTGTGTGTGATATAGGTACAGGAATAGCAGAGGATAGGGCTGGTGTATAATGACAGATATGTGTGTGTGATATAGATAGAGGAATAGCAGAGGAAAGGGCTGTTGTATAATGACAGATATGTGTTTGTGATATAGCTACAGGAATAGCAGAGGATAGGGCTGTGGTATAATGACAGATATGTGTGTGATATAGGTACAGGAATAGTAGAGGATAGGGCTGTTTTACAATGACAGATATGTGTGTGATATAGGTACAGGAATAGCAGAGGCTAGGGCTGTTGTGCAATGACAGATGTGTGTGATATATGTACAGGAATAGCAAAGTCTAGGGCTGTTGTACAATGACAGATGTGTGTGTGTGATATAGGTACAGGAATAGCAGAGTATAGGGCTGTTGTGCAATGACAGATATGTGTGTGTGATATAGATACAGGAATAGCAGAGTATAGGGCTGTTGTATAATGACAGATATGTGTGTGATATAGGTACAGGAATAGCAGAGGATAGGGCTGTTGTATAATGACAGATATGTGTGTGTGATATAGGTACAGGAATAGCAGAGGATAGGGCTGTTGTGCAATGACAGATATGTGTGTGTGTGTGATATAGGTACAGGAATAGCAGAGGATAGGGCTGTTGTATAATGACAGATGTGTGTGTGATATAGGTACAGGAATAGCAGAGTCTAGGGCTGTTGTATAATGACAGATATGTGTGTGTGTGATATAGGTACAGGAATAGCAGAGGATAGGGCTGTTGTGCAATGACAGATATGTGTGTGTGTGTGTGTGATATAGATACAGGAATAGCAGAGGCTAGGGCTGTTGTGCAATGGCAGATGTGTGTGTGATATAGGTACAGGAATAGCAGAGGCTAGGGCTGTTGTACAATGACATATGTGTGTGTGTGATATAGGTACAGGAATAGTAGAGGCTAGGGCTGTTGTATAATGACAGATATGTGTGTGATATAGGTACAGGAATAGCAGAGGATAGGGCTGTTGTACAATGATAGATGTGTGTGTGTGATATAGGTACAGGATTAGTAGAGTCTAGGGCTGTTGTATAATGACAGATATGTGTGTGTGTGATATAGGTACAGGAATAGCAGAGTCTAGGGCTGTTGTATATTGACAGATATGTGTGTGTGTGTGTGTGTGTGTGTGTGTGTGATATAGGTACAGGAATAGCAGAGGATAGGGCTGTTGTATAATGACAGATATGTGTGTGATATAGGTACTCGAATAGTAGAGGATAGGGCTGTTGTATAATGACAGATATGTGTGTGTGTGATATAGGTACAGGAATAGCAGAGTCTAGGGCTGTTGTATAATGACAGATATGTGTGTGATATAGGTAATATATGTGTAATATAGGTACAGGAATAGCAGAGGATAGGGCTGTTGTGCAATGACAGATATGTGTGTGTGTGTGATATAGGTACAGGAATAAAAGTGTCTGTGATATAGGTACAGGAATAAAAGTGTCTAGGGCTGTTGTATAATGACAGATATGTGTGTAATATAGGTACAGGAATAGCAGAGGCTAGGGCTGTTGTGCACTGACAGATATGTGTGTGTGTGTGATATAGGTACAGGAATGTGTTGAAAGGTGATAACTAAGCGCCAACTATATAACGCAACAGACCTCCAGCTCTAATAAATTGGCACCTAGTTGCCAAGGGTGGATTCAATGTTGATATAGGTACAGGAATAGCAGAGACTAGGGCTGTTGTGCAATGACAGATGTGTGTGTGATATAGGTACAGGAATAGCAGAGAATAGGGCTGTTGTATAATGACAGATATGTATGTGTGTGATATAGGTACAGGAATAGCAGAGGATAGGGCTGTTGTATAATGACAGATATGTGTGTGATATAGGTACAGGAATAGCAGAGAATAGGGCTGTTGTACAATGACAGATATGTGTGTGTGTGATATAGGTACAGGAATAGCAGAGGATAGGGCTGTTGTATAATGACAGATATGTGTGTGATATAGGTACAGGAATAGCAGAGGATAGGGCTGTTGTACAATGACAGATGTGTGTGTAATATAGGTACAGGAATAGCAGAGAATAGGGCTGTTGTACAATGACAGATATGTGTGTGTGTGATATAGGTACAGGAATAGCAGAGGATAGGGCTGTTGTATAATGACAGATATGTGTGTGATATAGGTACAGGAATAGCAGAGGATAGGGCTGTTGTACAATGACAGATATGTGTGTGTAATATATGTACAGGAATAGCAGAGGATAGGGCTGTTGTATAATGACAGATATGTGTTTGTGATATAGGTACAGGAATAGCAGAGGATAGGGCTGTGGTATAATGACAGATATGTGTGTGATATAGGTACAGGAATAGCAGAGGATAGGGCTGTTGTACAATGACAGATATGTGTGTGATATAGGTACAGGAATAGCAGAGGCTAGGGCTGGCTGTTGTGCAATGACAGATGTGTGTGTGTGATATATGTACAGGAATAGCAGAGTCTAGGGCTGTTGTACAATGACAGATGTGTGTGTGTGTTATATAGGTACAGGAATAGCAGAGGCTAGGGCTGTTGTGCAATGACAGATATGTGTGTGTGATATAGATACAGGAATAGTAGAGGATAGGGCTGTTGTATAATGACAGATATGTGTGTGTGATATAGGTACAGGAATAGCAGAGGATAGGGCTGTTGTATATTGACAGATATGTGTGTGTGATGTAGGTACAGGAATAGCAGAGGGTAGGGCTGTTGTACAATGACAGATATGTGTGTGATATAGGTACAGGAATAGCAGAGGCTAGGGCTGTTGTACAATGACAGATATGTGTGTGTGATATAGGTACAGGAATAACAGAGGCTAGGGCTGTTGTACAGTGACAGATGTATGTGTGTGATATAGGTACAGGAATAGTAGAGTCTAGGGCTGTTGTATAATGACAGATATGTGTGTGTGTGTGTGTGTAATATATGTACAGGAATAGCAGAGGATAGGGCTGTTGTATAATGACAGATATGTGTGTGTGTGATATAGGTACATGAATAGCAGAGTCTAGGGCTTTTGTGCAATGACAGATATGTGTGTGTGTGATATAGGTACATGAATAGCAGAGTCTAGGGCTTTTGTGCAATGACAGATGTGTGTGTGATATAGGTACAGGAATAGCAGAGTCTAGGGCTGTTGTATATTGACAGATATGTGTGTGTGTGTGTGTGATATAGATACAGGAATAGCAGAGGATAGGGCTGTTGTATAATGACAGATGTGTGTGTGTGATATAGGTACAGGAATAGCAGAGGATAGGGCTGGTGTATAATGACAGATATGTGTGTGTGATATAGATAGAGGAATAGCAGAGGAAAGGGCTGTTGTATAATGACAGATATGTGTTTGTGATATAGGTACAGGAATAGTAGAGGATAGGGCTGTTTTACAATGACAGATATGTGTGTGATATAGGTACAGGAATAGCAGAGGCTAGGGCTGTTGTGCAATGACAGATATGTGTGTGATATAGGTACAGGAATAGCAAAGTCTAGGGCTGTTGTGCAATGACAGATATGTGTGTGTGATATAGATACAGGAATAGCAGAGGATAGGGCTGTTGTATAATGACAGATATGTGTGTGATATAGGTACAGGAATAGCAGAGGATAGGGCTGTTGTATAATGACAGATATGTGTGTGTGATATAGGTACAGGAATAACAGAGGATAGGGCTGTTGTATAATGACAGATATGTGTGTGTGATGTAGGTACAGGAATAGCAGAGGATAGGGCTGTTGTACAATGACAGATATGTGTGTGATATAGGTACAGGAATAGCAGAGGCTAGGGCTGTTGTACAATGACAGATGTATGTGTGTGATATAGGTACAGGAATAGCAGAGTCTAGGGCTGTTGTATAATGACAGATATGTGTGTGTGTGTGTGTGTGTGTGTGTGTGTGTATGATATAGGTACAGCAATAGCAGAGGGTAGGGCTGTTGTATAATGACAGATATGTGTGTGTGATATAGGTACATGAATAGCAGAGTCTAGGGCTTTTGTGCAATGACAGATGTGTGTGTGATATAGGTACATGAATAGCAGGGTCTAGGGCTTTTGTGAAATGACAGATGTGTGTGTGATATAGGTACAGGAATAGCAGAGTCTAGGGCTGTTGTATATTGACAGATCTGTGTGTGTGTGTGTGTGTGATATAGATACAGGAATAGCAGAGGTTAGGGCTGTTGTATAATGACAGATGTGTGTGTGTGATATAGGTACAGGAATAGCAGAGTCTAGGGATGTTGTATATTGACAGATATGTGTGTGTGTGTGATATAGATAGAGGAATAGCAGAGGATAGGGCTGTTGTATAATGACAGATATGTGTGTGATATAGGTACATGAATAGCAGAAGATAGGGCTGTTGTGCAATGACAGATGTGTGTGTGTGTGTGTGTGATATAGGTACAGGAATAGTAGAGGATAGGGCTGTTGTATAGTGACAGATATATGTGTGTGATATAGGTACATGAATAGCAGAGGATAGGGCTGTTGTATAATGACAGATATGTGTGTGTGTGTGTGTGTGTGTGTGATATAGGTACAGGAATAGCAGAGGCTAGGGCTGTTGTATAATGACAGATGTGTGTGTGTGATATAGGTACAGGAATAACAGTGTCTAGAGCTGTTGTATAATGACAGATATGTGTGTGGTATAGGTACAGGAATAGCAGAGGATAGGGCTGTTGTATAATGACAGATATGTGTGTGATATAGGTACAGGAATAGCAGAGTCTAGGTCTGTTGTAAAATGACAGATATGTGTGTTATATAGGTACAGGAATAGCAAAGGGTAGAGCTGTTGTATAATGACAGATATGTGTGTTATATAGATACAGGAATAGCAGAGGATAGTGCTGTTGTGCAATGACAGATATGTGTATTATATAGGTACAGGAATAGCAGAGGATAGGGCTGTTGTATAATGACAGATGTGTGTGTTATATAGGTACAGGAATAGCAGAGTCTAGGGCTGTTGTATAATGACAGATATGTGTGTGTGTTATATAGGTACAGGAATAGCAGCGGATAGGGCTGTTGTACAATGACAGATATGTATGTGTGTGATATAGGTTCAGGAATAGCAGAGCCTAGGGCTGTTGTATAATGACAGATATGTGTGTGTGTGTGATATAGGTACAGGAATAGCAGAGGATAGGGCTGTTGTATAATGACAGATATGTGTGTGATATAGATACAGGAATAGCAGAGGATAGGGCTGTTGTGCAATGACAGATATGTGTGTGTGTGATATAGGTACAGGAATAGCAGAGGATAGGGCTGTTGTATAATAACAGATATGTGTGTGATATAGGTACAGGAATAGCAGAGGATAGGGCTGTTTTATAGTGACAGATATGTGTGTGATATAGGTACAGGAATAGCAGAGGATAGGGCTGTTGTATAATGACAGATATGTGTGTGTGATATAGGTACAGGAATAGCAGAGGATAGGGCTGTTGTATAATGACAGATATGTGTGTGTTATATAGGTACAGGAATAGCAGAGAATAGGGCTGTTGTACAATGACAGATATGTGTGTGATATAGGTACAGGAATAGCAGAGGCTAGGGCTGTTGTACAATGACAGATATGTGTGTGATATATGTACAGGAATAGCAGAGTCTAGGGCTGTTGTACAATGACAGATGTGTGTGTGTGTTATATAGGTACAGGAATAGCAGAGGCTAGGGCTGTTGTGCAATGACAGATATATGCGTGTGATATAGATACAGGAATAGTAGAGGATAGGGCTGTTGTATAAAGACAGATATGTGTGTGTGATATAGGTACAGGAATAGCAGAGGATAGGGCTGTTGTATAATGACAGATATGTGTGTGTGATGTAGGTACAGGAATAAAAGTGTCTGTGATATAGGTACAGGAATAAAAGTGTCTAGGGCTGTTGTATAATGACAGATATGTGTGTAATATAGGTACAGGAATAGCAGAGGCTAGGGCTGTTGTGCACTGACAGATATGTGTGTGTGTGTGTGATATAGGTACAGGAATGTGTTGAAAGGTGATAACTAAGCGCCAACTATATAACGCAACAGACCTCCAGCTCTAATAAATTGGCACCTAGTTGCCAAGGGTGGATTCAATGTTGATATAGGTACAGGAATAGCAGAGACTAGGGCTGTTGTGCAATGACAGATGTGTGTGTGATATAGGTACAGGAATAGCAGAGAATAGGGCTGTTGTATAATGACAGATATGTATGTGTGTGATATAGGTACAGGAATAGCAGAGGATAGGGCTGTTGTATAATGACAGATATGTGTGTGATATAGGTACAGGAATAGCAGAGGATAGGGCTGTTGTACAATGACAGATATGTGTGTGTAATATAGGTACAGGAATAGCAGAGGATAGGGCTGTGGTATAATGACAGATATGTGTGTGATATAGGTACAGGAATAGCAGAGGATAGGGCTGTTGTACAATGACAGATATGTGTGTGATATAGGTACAGGAATAGCAGAGGATAGGGCTGTTGTATAATGACAGATGTGTGTGTGTGATATATGTACAGGAATAGCAGAGTCTAGGGCTGTTGTACAATGACAGATGTGTGTGTGTGTTATATAGGTACAGGAATAGCAGAGGCTAGGGCTGTTGTGCAATGACAGATATGTGTGTGTGATATAGATACAGGAATAGTAGAGGATAGGGCTGTTGTATAATGACAGATATGTGTGTGTGATATAGGTACAGGAATAGCAGAGGATAGGGCTGTTGTATAATGACAGATATGTGTGTGTGATGTAGGTACAGGAATGGTAGAGGCTAGGGCTGTTGTACAATGACAGATATGTGTGTGTGATATAGGTACAGGAATAGCAGAGGCTAGGGCTGTTGTACAATGACAGATGTATGTGTGTGATATAGGTACAGGAATAGCAGAGTCTAGGGCTGTTGTATAATGACAGATATGTGTGTGTGTGTGTGTGTGAGTGATATAGGTACAGGAATAGCAGAGGATAGGGCTGTTGTATAATGACAGATATGTGTGTGTGATATAGGTACATGAATAGCAGAGTCTAGGGCTTTTGTACAATGACAGATGTGTGTGTGATATAGGTACATGAATAGCAGAGGCTAGGGCTGTTGTGCAATGACAGATATGTGTGTGTGATATAGGTACAGGAATAGCAGAGGATAGGGCTGTTGTATAATGACAGATATGTGTGTGATATAGGTACAGGAATAGCAGAGGATAGGGCTGTTGTATAATGACAGATATGTGTGTGTGATATAGGTACAGGAATAACAGAGGATAGGGCTGTTGTATAATGACAGATATGTGTGTGTGATGTAGGTACAGGAATAGCAGAGGGTAGGGCTGTTGTATAATGACAGATATGTGTGTGATATAGGTACAGGAATAGCAGAGGCTAGGGCTGTTGTACAGTGACAGATGTATGTGTGTGATATAGGTACAGGAATAGTAGAGTCTAGGGCTGTTGTATAATGACAGATATGTGTGTGTGTGTGTGTGTGTGTAATATATGTACAGGAATAGCAGAGGATAGGGCTGTTGTATAATGACAGATATGTGTGTGTGATATAGGTACATGAATAGCAGAGTCTAGGGCTTTTGTGCAATGACAGATGTGTGTGTGATATAGGTACATGAATAGCAGAGTCTAGGGCTTTTGTGCAATGACAGATGTGTGTGTGATATAGGTACAGGAATAGCAGAGTCTAGGGCTGTTGTATATTGACAGATGTGTGTGTGTGTGTGTGTGTGTGTGATATAGATACAGGAATAGCAGAGGATAGGGCTGTTGTATAATGACAGATGTGTGTGTGTGATATAGGTACAGGAATAGCAGAGGATAGGGCTGGTGTATAATGACAGATATGTGTGTGTGATATAGATAGAGGAATAGCAGAGGAAAGGGCTGTTGTATAATGACAGATATGTGTTTGTGATATAGCTACAAGAATAGCAGAGGATAGGGCTGTGGTATAATGACAGATATGTGTGTGATATAGGTACAGGAATAGTAGAGGATAGGGCTGTTTTACAATGACAGATATGTGTGTGATATAGGTACAGGAATAGCAGAGGCTAGGGCTGTTGTGCAATGACAGATGTGTGTGATATATGTACAGGAATAGCAAAGTCTAGGGCTGTTGTACAATGACAGATGTGTGTGTGTGATATAGGTACAGGAATAGCAGAGTATAGGGCTGTTGTGCAATGACAGATATGTGTGTGTGATATAGATACAGGAATAGCAGAGTATAGGGCTGTTGTATAATGACAGATATGTGTGTGATATAGGTACAGGAATAGCAGAGGATAGGGCTGTTGTATAATGACAGATATGTGTGTGTGATATAGGTACAGGAATAGCAGAGGATAGGGCTGTTGTGCAATGACAGATATGTGTGTGTGTGTGATATAGGTACAGGAATAGCAGAGGCTAGGGCTGTTGTATAATGACAGATGTGTGTGTGATATAGGTACAGGAATAGCAGAGTCTAGGGCTGTTGTATAATGACAGATATGTGTGTGTGTGATATAGGTACAGGAATAGCAGAGGATAGGGCTGTTGTGCAATGACAGATATGTGTGTGTGTGTGTGTGATATAGATACAGGAATAGCAGAGGCTAGGGCTGTTGTGCAATGGCAGATGTGTGTGTGATATAGGTACAGGAATAGCAGAGGCTAGGGCTGTTGTACAATGACATGTGTGTGTGTGATATAGGTACAGGAATAGTAGAGGCTAGGGCTGTTGTATAATGACAGATATGTGTGTGATATAGGTACAGGAATAGCAGAGGATAGGGCTGTTGTACAATGATAGATGTGTGTGTGTGATATAGGTACAGGATTAGTAGAGTCTAGGGCTGTTGTATAATGACAGATATGTGTGTGTGTGATATAGGTACAGGAATAGCAGAGTCTAGGGCTGTTGTATATTGACAGATATGTGTGTGTGTGTGTGTGTGTGTGTGTGTGTGTGTGTGTGTGTGTGTGTGTGTGATATAGGTACAGGAATAGCAGAGGATAGGGCTGTTGTATAATGACAGATATGTGTGTGATATAGGTACTGGAATAGTAGAGGATAGGGCTGTTGTATAATGACAGATATGTGTGTGTGTGATATAGGTACAGGAATAGCAGAGTCTAGGGCTGTTGTATAATGACAGATATGTGTGTGATATAGGTAATATATGTGTGATATAGGTACAGGAATAGCAGAGGATAGGGCTGTTGTGCAATGACAGATATGTGTGTGTGTGTGATATAGGTACAGGAATAAAAGTGTCTGTGATATAGGTACAGGAATAAAAGTGTCTAGGGCTGTTGTATAATGACAGATATGTGTGTAATATAGGTACAGGAATAGCAGAGGCTAGGGCTGTTGTGCACTGACAGATATGTGTGTGTGTGTGATATAGGTACAGGAATGTGTTGAAAGGTGATAACTAAGCGCCAACTATATAACGCAACAGACCTCCAGCTCTAATAAATTGGCACCTAGTTGCCAAGGGTGGATTCAATGTTGATATAGGTACAGGAATAGCAGAGACTAGGGCTGTTGTGCAATGACAGATGTGTGTGTGATATAGGTACAGGAATAGCAGAGAATAGGGCTGTTGTATAATGACAGATATGTATGTGTGTGATATAGGTACAGGAATAGCAGAGGATAGGGCTGTTGTATAATGACAGATATGTGTGTGATATAGGTACAGGAATAGCAGAGAATAGGGCTGTTGTACAATGACAGATATGTGTGTGTGTGATATAGGTACAGGAATAGCAGAGGATAGGGCTGTTGTATAATGACAGATATGTGTGTGATATAGGTACAGGAATAGCAGAGGATAGGGCTGTTGTACAATGACAGATATGTGTGTGTAATATAGGTACAGGAATAGCAGAGGATAGGGCTGTTGTATAATGACAGATATGTGTTTGTGATATAGGTACAGGAATAGCAGAGGATAGGGCTGTGGTATAATGACAGATATGTGTGTGATATAGGTACAGGAATAGCAGAGGATAGGGCTGTTGTACAATGACAGATATGTGTGTGATATAGGTACAGGAATAGCAGAGGCTAGGGCTGGCTGTTGTGCAATGACAGATGTGTGTGTGTGATATATGTACAGGAATAGCAGAGTCTAGGGCTGTTGTACAATGACAGATGTGTGTGTGTGTTATATAGGTACAGGAATAGCAGAGGCTAGGGCTGTTGTGCAATGACAGATATGTGTGTGTGATATAGATACAGGAATAGTAGAGGATAGGGCTGTTGTATAATGACAGATATGTGTGTGTGATATAGGTACAGGAATAGCAGAGGATAGGGCTGTTGTATATTGACAGATATGTGTGTGTGATGTAGGTACAGGAATGGTAGAGGCTAGGGCTGTTGTACAATGACAGATATGTGTGTGTGATATAGGTACAGGAATAACAGAGGCTAGGGCTGTTGTACAATGACAGATGTATGTGTGTGATATAGGTACAGGAATAGCAGAGTCTAGGGCTGTTGTATAATGACAAATATGTGTGTGTGTGTGTGAGTGATATAGGTACAGGAATAGCAGAGGATAGGGCTGTTGTATAATGACAGATATGTGTGTGTGATATAGGTACATGAATAGCAGAGTCTAGGGCTTTTGTACAATGACAGATGTGTGTGTGATATAGGTACATGAATAGCAGAGGCTAGGGCTGTTGTGCAATGACAGATATGTGTGTGTGATATAGATACAGGAATAGCAGAGGATAGGGCTGTTGTATAATGACAGATATGTGTGTGATATAGGTACAGGAATAGCAGAGGATAGGGCTGTTGTATAATGACAGATATGTGTGTGTGATGTAGGTACAGGAATAGCAGAGGGTAGGGCTGTTGTACAATGACAGATATGTGTGTGTGATATAGGTACAGGAATAGCAGAGGCTAGGGCTGTTGTACAGTGACAGATGTATGTGTGTGATATAGGTACAGGAATAGTAGAGTCTAGGGCTGTTGTATAATGACAGATATGTGTGTGTGTGTGTGTGTGTGTAATATATGTACAGGAATAGCAGAGGATAGGGCTGTTGTATAATGACAGATATGTGTGTGTGATATAGGTACATGAATAGCAGAGTCGAGGGCTTTTGTGCAATGACAGATGTGTGTGTGTGATATAGGTACAGGAATAACAGAGGATAGGGCTGTTGTATAATGACAGATATGTGTGTGTGATATAGGTACATGAATAGCAGAGTCTAGGGCTTTTGTGCAATGACAGATGTGTGTGTGATATAGGTACAGGAATAGCAGAGTCTAGGGCTGTTGTATATTGACAGATATGTGTGTGTGTGTGTGTGTGTGTGATATAGATACAGGAATAGCAGAGGATAGGGCTGTTGTATAATGACAGATGTGTGTGTGTGATATAGGTACAGGAATAGCAGAGGATAGGGCTGGTGTATAATGACAGATATGTGTGTGTGATATAGATAGAGGAATAGCAGAGGAAAGGGCTGTTGTATAATGACAGATATGTGTTTGTGATATAGGTACAGGAATAGCAGAGGATAGGGCTGTGGTATAATGACAGATATGTGTGTGATATAGGTACAGGAATAGTAGAGGATAGGGCTGTTTTACAATGACAGATATGTGTGTGATATAGGTACAGGAATAGCAGAGGCTAGGGCTGTTGTGCAATGACAGATGTGTGTGATATATGTACAGGAATAGCAAAGTCTAGGGCTGTTGTACAATGACAGATGTGTGTGTGTGTGATATAGGTACATGAATAGCAGAGGCTAGGGCTGTTGTGCAATGACAGATATGTGTGTGTGATATAGATACAGGAATAGCAGAGGATAGGGCTGTTGTATAATGACAGATATGTGTGTGATATAGGTACAGGAATAGCAGAGGATAGGGCTGTTGTATAATGACAGATATGTGTGTGTGATATAGGTAAAGGAATAGCAGAGGATAGGGCTGTTGTATAATGACAGATATGTGTGTGTGATGTAGGTACAGGAATAGCAGAGGATAGGGCTGTTGTACAATGACAGATATGTGTGTGATATAGGTACAGGAATAGCAGAGGCTAGGGCTGTTGTACAATGACAGATGTATGTGTGTGATATAGGTACAGGAATAGCAGAGTCTAGGGCTGTTGTATAATGACAGATATGTGTGTGTGTGTGTGTATGATATAGGTACAGCAATAGCAGAGGGTAGGGCTGTTGTATAATGACAGATATGTGTGTGTGATATAGGTACATGAATAGCAGAGTCTAGGGCTTTTGTGCAACGACAGATGTGTGTGTGATATAGGTACATGAATAGCAGGGTCTAGGGCTTTTGTGAAATGACAGATGTGTGTGTGATATAGGTACAGGAATAGCAGAGTCTAGGGCTGTTGTATATTGACAGATATGTGTGTGTGTGTGTGTGTGTGTGTGATATAGATACAGGAATAGCAGAGGATAGGGCTGTTGTATAATGACAGATGTGTGTGTGTGATATAGGTACAGGAATAGCAGAGTCTAGGGATGTTGTATATTGACAGATATGTGTGTGTGTGTGTGATATAGATAGAGGAATAGCAGAGGATAGGGCTGTTGTATAATGACAGATATGTGTGTGATATAGGTACAGGAATAGCAGAAGATAGGGCTGTTGTGCAATGACAGATGTGTGTGTGTGTGTGTGTGTGATATAGGTACAGGAATAGTAGAGGATAGGGCTGTTGTATAGTGACAGATATATGTGTGTGATATAGGTACATGAATAGCAGAGGATAGGGCTGTTGTATAATGACAGATATGTGTGTGTGTGTGATATAGGTACAGGAATAGCAGAGGATAGGGCTGTTGTATAATGACAGATATGTGTGTGGTATAGGTACAGGAATAGCAGAGGATAGGGCTGTTGTATATTGACAGATATGTGTGTGATATAGGTACAGGAATAGCAGAGTCTAGGTCTATTGTACAATGACAGATATGTGTGTTATATAGGTACAGGAATAGCAAAGGGTAGAGCTGTTGTATAATGACAGATATGTGTGTTATATAGGTACAGGAATAGCAGAGGATAGGGCTTTTGTGCAATGACAGATATGTGTATTATATAGGTACAGGAATAGCAGAGGATAGGGCTGTTGTATAATGACAGATGTGTGTGTTATATAGGTACAGGAATAGCAGAGTCTAGGGCTGTTGTATAATGACAGATATGTGTGTGAATTATATAGGTACAGGAATAGCAGCGGATAGGGCTGTTGTACAATGACAGATATGTATGTGTGTGATATAGGTTCAGGAATAGCAGAGCCTAGGGCTGTTGTATAATGACAGATATGTGTGTGTGTGATATAGGTACAGGAATAGCAGAGGATAGGGCTGTTGTATAATGACAGATATGTGTGTGATATAGATACAGGAATAGCAGAGGATAGGGCTGTTGTGCAATGACAGATATGTGTGTGTGTGATATAGGTACAGGAATAGCAGAGGATAGGGCTGTTGTATAATAACAGATATGTGTGTGATATAGGTACAGGAATAGCAGAGGATAGGGCTGTTGTATAGTGACAGATATGTGTGTGATATAGGTACAGGAATAGCAGAGGATAGGGCTGTTGTATAATGACAGATATGTGTGTGTGATATAGGTACAGGAATAGCAGAGGATAGGGCTGTTGTATAATGACAGATATGTGTGTGTTATATAGGTACAGGAATAGCAGAGAATAGGGCTGTTGTACAATGACAGATATGTGTGTGATATAGGTACAGGAATAGCAGAGGATAGGGCTGTTGTACAATGACAGATATGTGTGTGATATAGGTACAGGAATAGCAGAGGCTAGGGCTGTTGTACAATGACAGATGTATGTGTGTGATATAGGTACAGGAATAGCAGAGTCTAGGGCTGTTGTATAATGACAGGTATGTGTGTGTGTGTGTGTGTGATATAGGTACAGGAATAGCAGAGTCTAGGGCTGTTGTATAATGACAGGTATGTGTGTGTGTGTGTGTGTGTGTGTGATATAGGTACAGGAATAGCAGAAGATAGGGCTGTTGTGCAATGACAGATGTGTGTGTGTGTGATATAGGTACAGGAATAGCAGAGGATAGGGCTGTTGTATAGTGACAGATATATGTGTGTGATATAGGTACATGAATAGCAGAGGATAGAGCTGTTGTGCAATGACAGATGTGTGTGTGATATAGGTACATGCATAGCAGAGTCTAGGGCTTTTGTGAAATGACAGATGTGTGTGTGATATAGGTACAGGAATAGCAGAGTCTAGGGCTGTTGTATATTGACAGATATGTGTGTGTGTGTGTGTGTGATATAGATACAGGAATAGCAGAGGATAGGGCTGTTGTATAATGACAGATGTGTGTGTGTGATATAGGTACAGGAATAGCAGTGGATAGGGCTGTTGTATAATGACAGATATGTGTGTGTGATATAGATAGAGGAATAGCAGAGGATAGGGCTGTTGTATAATGACAGATATATGTGTGATATAGGTACAGGAATAGCAGAGGATAGGGCTGTTGTATAGTGACAGATATATGTGTGTGATATAGGTACATGAATAGCAGAGGATAGGGCTGTTGTATAATGACAGATATGTGTGTGTGTGTGTGTGATATAGGTACAGGAATAGCAGAGGCTAGGGCTGTTGTATAATGACAGATGTGTGTGTGTGATATAGGTACAGGAATAACAGTGTCTAGAGCTGTTGTATAATGACAGATATGTGTGTGGTATAGGTACAGGAATAGCAGAGGATAGGGCTGTTGTATAATGACAGATATGTGTGTGATATAGGTACAGGAATAGCAGAGGATAGGGCTGTTGTATAATGACAGATATGTGTGTTATATAGGTACAGGAATAGCAGAGGATAGGGCTGTTGTGCAATGACAGATATGTGTATTATATAGGTACAGGAGTAGCAGAGGATAGGGCTGTTGTATAATGACAGATATGTGTGTGTGTGATATAGGTACAGGAATAGCAGAGTCTAGGGCTGTTGTATAATGAAAGATATGTGTGTGTGTTATATAGGTACAGGAATAGCAGCGGATAGGGCTGTTGTACAATGACAGATATGTATGTGTGTGATATAGGTTCAGGAATAGCAGAGCCTAGGGCTGTTGTATACTGACAGATATGTGTGTGTGTGATATAGGTACAGGAATAGCAGAGGATAGGGCTGTTGTATAATGACAGATATGTGTGTGATATAGATACAAGAATAGCAGAGGATAGGGCTGTTGTGCAATGACAGATATGTGTGTGTGTGATATAGGTACAGGAATAGCAGAAGATAGGGCAGTTGTATAATAACAGATATGTGTGTGATATAGGTACAGGAATAGCAGAGGATAGGGCTGTTGTATAGTGACAGATATGTGTGTGATATAGGTACAGGAATAGCAGAGGATAGGGCTGTTGTATAATGACAGATATGTGTGTGTGATATAGGTACAGGAATAGCAGAGGATAGGGCTGTTGTATAATGACAGATATGTGTGTGTGATATAGGTACAGGAATAGCAGAGAATAGGGCTGTTGTACAATGACAGATATGTGTGTGATATAGGTACAGGAATAGCAGAGGCTAGGGCTGTTGTACAATGACAGATATGTGTGTGTGATATAGGTACAGGAATAGCAGAGGATAGGGCTGTTGTATAATGACAGATATGTGTGTGTGATGTAGGTACAGGAATAGCAGAGGGTAGGGCTGTTGTACAATGACAGATATGTGTGTGTGATATAGGTACAGGAATTGCAGAGGCTAGGGCTGTTGTACAATGACAGATGTATGTGTGTGATATAGGTACAGGAATAGCAGAGTCTAGGGCTGTTGTATAATGACAGATATGTGTGTGTGTGATATAGGTACAGGAATAGCAGAGGATAGGGCTGTTGTATAATGACAGATATGTGTGTGTGATATAGGTACAGGAATAGCAAAGGATAGGGCTGTTGTACAATGACAGATGTATGTGTGTGATATAGGTACAGGAATAGCAGAGTCTAGGGCTGTTGTATAATGACAGGTATGTGTGTGTGTGTGTGTGTGATATAGGTACAGGAATAGCAGAGGATAGGGCTGTTGTATAATGACAGATATGTGTGTGTGATATAGGTACAGGAATAGCAAAGGATAGGGCTGTTGTATAATGACAGATATGTGTGTGTGATATAGGTACAGGAATAGCAAAGGATAGGGCTGTTGTATAATGACAGATATGTGTGTGTGATATAGGTACATGAATAGCAGAGTCTAGGGCTTTTGTGCAATGACAGATGTGTGTGTGATATAGGTATATGAATAGCAGAGTCTAGGGCTTTTGTGCAATGACAGATGCGTTTGTGATATAGGTACAGGAATAGCAGAGTCTAGGGCTGTTGTATATTGACAGATATGTGTGTGTGTGTGTGTGTGTGTGATATAGATACAGGAATAGCAGAGGACAGGGCTGTTGTATAATGACAGATGTGTGTGTGTGATATAGGTACAGGAATAGCAGAGGATAGGGCTGTTGTATAATGACAGATATGTGTGTGTGATATAGATAGAGGAATAGCAGAGGAAAGGGCTGTTGTATAATGACAGATATGTGTGTGATATAGGTACAGGAATAGCAGAGGATGGGGCTGTTGTGCAATGACAGATGTGTGTGTGTGATATAGGTACAGGAATAGCAGAGGATAGGGCTGATGTATAATGACAGATATATGTGTGTGATATAGGTAATATATGTGTAATATAGGTACAGGAATATCAGAGGATAGGGCTGTTGTGCAATGACAGATATGTGTGTGTGTGTGATATAGGTAGAGGAATAAAAGTGTCTGTGATATAGGTACAGGAATAAAAGTGTCTAGGGCTGTTGTATAATGACAGATATGTGTGTAATATAGGTACAGGAATAGCAGAGGCTAGGGCTGTTGTGCACTGACAGATATGTGTGTGTGTGTGATATAGGTACAGGAATGTGTTGAAAGGTGATAACTAAGCGCCAACTATATAACGCAACAGACCTCCAGCTCTAATAAATTGGCACCTAGTTGCCAAGGGTGGATTCAATGTTGATATAGGTACAGGAATAGCAGAGACTAGGGCTGTTGTGCAATGACAGATGTGTGTGTGATATAGGTACAGGAATAGCAGAGAATAGGGCTGTTGTATAATGACAGATATGTATGTGTGTGATATAGGTACAGGAATAGCAGAGGATAGGGCTGTTGTATAATGACAGATATCTGTGTGATATAGGTACAGGAATAGCAGAGAATAGGGCTGTTGTACAATGACAGATATGTGTGTGTGTGATATAGGTACAGGAATAGCAGAGGATAGGGCTGTTGTATAATGACAGATATGTGTGTGATATAGGTACAGGAATAGCAGAGGATAGGTCTGTTGTACAATGACAGATATGTGTGTTATATAGGTACAGGAATAGCAAAGGGTAGAGCTGTTGTATAATGACAGATATGTGTGTTATATAGGTACAGGAATAGCAGAGGATAGGGCTGTTGTGCAATGACAGATATGTGTATTATATAGGTACAGGAATAGCAGAGGATAGGGCTGTTGTATAATGACAGATATGTGTGTGTGTGATATAGGTACAGGAATAGCAGAGTCTAGGGCTGTTGTATAATGACAGATATGTGTGTGTGTTATATAGGTACAGGAATAGCAGCGGATAGGGCTGTTGTACAATGACAGATATGTATGTGTGTGATATAGGTTCAGGAATAGCAGAGCCTAGGGC
This sequence comes from Bombina bombina, assembly GCF_027579735.1. Classification (NCBI taxonomy): domain Eukaryota; kingdom Metazoa; phylum Chordata; class Amphibia; order Anura; family Bombinatoridae; genus Bombina; species Bombina bombina. The sequence continues at coordinate 399,681,837 of NC_069505.1, read as the reverse complement.
TGTTGTATAATGACAGATATGTGTGTGTGTGATATAGGTACAGGAATAGCAGAGGATAGGGCTGTTGTATAATGACAGATATGTGTGTGATATAGATACAGGAATAGCAGAGGATAGGGCTGTTGTGCAATGACAGATGTGTGTGTGTGATATAGGTACAGGAATAGCAGAGGATAGGGCTGTTGTATAATAACAGATATGTGTGTGATATAGGTACAGGAATAGCAGAGGATAGGGCTGTTGTATAGTGACAGATATGTGTGTGATATAGGTACAGGAATAGCAGAGGATAGGGCTGTTGTATAATGACAGATATGTGTGTGTGATATAGGTACAGGAATAGCAGAGGATAGGGCTGTTGTATAATGACAGATATGTGTGTGTGATATAGGTACAGGAATAGCAGACAATAGGGCTGTTGTACAATGACAGATATGTGTGTGATATAGGTACAGGAATAGCAGAGGCTAGGGCTGTTGTAAAATGACAGATATGTGTGTGATATAGGTACAGGAATAGCAGAGGCTAGGGCTGTTGTACAATGACAGATGTATGTGTGTGATATAGGTACAGGAATAGCAGAGTCTAGGGCTGTTGTATAATGACAGGTATGTGTGTGTGTGTGTGTGTGTGTGATATAGGTACAGGAATAGCAGAGGATAGGGCTGTTGTATAATGACAGATATGTGTGTGTGATATAGGTACAGGAATAGCAGAGGATAGGGCTGTTGTACAATGACAGATGTGTGTGTGTGATATAGGTACATGAATAGCAGAGTCTAGGGCTTTTGTGCAATGACAGATGTGTGTGTGATATAGGTATATGAATAGCAGAGTCTAGGGCTTTTGTGCAATGACAGATGCGTTTGTGATATAGGTACAGGAATAGCAGAGTCTAGGGCTGTTGTATATTGACAGATATGTGTGTGTGTGTGTGTGTGTGATATAGATACAGGAATAGCAGAGGACAGGGCTGTTGTATAATGACAGATGTGTGTGTGTGATATAGGTACAGGAAGAGCAGAGGATAGGGCTGTTGTATAATGACAGATATGTGTGTGTGATATAGATAGAGGAATAGCAGAGGAAAGGGCTGTTGTATAATGACAGATATGTGTGTGATATAGGTACAGGAATAGCAGAGGATGGGGCTGTTGTGCAATGACAGATATGTGTGTGTGTGTGTGATATAGGTACAGGAATAGCAGAGGATAGGGCTGATGTATAATGACAGATATGTGTGTGATATAGGTACATGAATAGCAGAGGATAGGGCTGTTGTATAATGACAGATATGTGTGTGATATAGGTACAGGAATAGCAGAGGATAGGACTGATGTATAATGACAGATATGTGTGTGATATAGGTACATGAATAGCAGAGGATAGGGCTGTTGTATAATGACAGATATGTGTGTGATATAGGTACAGGAATAGTAGAGGATAGGGCTGTTATATAATGACAGATATGTGTGTGATATAGGTACAGGAATAGCAGAGTCTAGGGCTGTTGTACAATGACAGATGTGTGTGTGTGATATAGGTACAGGAATAGCAGAGGATAGGGCTGTTGTGCAATGACAGATATGTGTGTTATATAGGTACAGGAATAGCAGAGGATAGGGCTGTTGTATAATGACAGATATGTGTGTGTGATATAGGTACAGGAATAGCAGAGTCTAGGGCTGTTGTATAATGACAGATATGTGTGTGTGTTATATAGGTACAGGAATAGCAGAGGTTAGGGCTGTTGTACAATGACAGATATGTATGTGTGTGATATAGGTTCAGGAATAGCAGAGTCTAGGGCTGTTGTATAATGACAGATATGTGTGTGTGTGATATAGGTACAGGAATAGCAGAGGCTAGGGCTGTTGTATAATGACAGATATGTGTGTGATATAGATAGAGGAATAGCAGAGGATAGGGCTGTTGTATAATGACAGATATGTGTGTGATATAGATAGAGGAATAGCAGAGGATAGGGCTGTTGTATAATGACAGATATGTGTGTGTGTGTGTGATATAGGTACAGGAATAGCAGAGGGTAGGGCTGTTGTATAATGACAGATATGTGTGTGTGTGATATAGGTACAGGAATAGTAGTGTCTATGGCTGTTGTATAATGACAGATATGTTTGTGATATAGGTACAGGAATAGCAGAGGATAGGGCTGTTGTATAATGACAGATATGTGTGTGATATAGGTACAGGAATAGCAGAGGCTAGGGCTGTTGTATAATGACAGATATGTGTGTGTGTGATATAGGTACAGGAATAGAAGTGTCTATGGCTGTTGTATAATGACAGATATGTTTGTGATATAGGTACAGGAATAACAGAGGATAGGGCTGTTATATAATGACAGATATGTGTGTGATATAGGTACAGGAATAGCAGAGTCTAGGGCTATTGTACAATGACAGATGTGTGTGTGTGATATAGGTACAGGAATAGCAGAGGATAGGGCTGTTGTGCAATGACAGATATGTGTGTTATATAGGTACAGGAATAGCAGAGGATAGGGCTGTTGTATAATGACAGATATGTGTGTGTGTGTGATATAGGTACAGGAATAGCAGAGTCTAGGGCTGTTGTATAATGACAGATATGTGTGTGTGTGATATAGGTACAGGAATAGCAGAGGGTAAGGCTGTTGTACAATGACAGATATGTATGTGTGTGATATAGGTTCAGGAATAGCAGAGTCTAGGGCTGTTGTATAATGACAGATATGTGTGTGTGTGATATAGGTACAGGAATAGCAGAGGATAGGGCTGTTGTATAATGACAGATATGTGTGTGATATAGATAGAGGAATAGCAGAGGATAGGGCTGTTGTATAATGACAGATATGTGTGTGATATAGATAGAGGAATAGCAGAGGATAGGGCTGTTGTATAATGACAGATATGTGTGTGTGTGATATAGGTACAGGAATAGCAGAGGTTAGAGCTGTTGTATAATGACAGATATGTGTGTGTGATATAGGTACAGGAATACAGTGTCTATGGCTGTTGTATAATGACAGATATGTTTGTGATATAGGTACAGGAATAGCAGAGGATAGGGCTGTTGTATAATGACAGATATGTGTGTGATATAGGTACAGGAATAGCAGAGGCTAGGGCTGTTGTATAATGACAGATATGTGTGTGTGTGATATAGGTACAGGAATAGCAGTGTCTATGGCTGTTGTATAATGACAGATATGTGTGTGATATAGGTACAGGAATAGCAGAGGCTAGGGCTGTTGTATAATGACAGATGTGTGTGTGTGTGTGATATCGGTACAGGAATAGCAGAGTATAGGGCTGTTGTACAATGACAGATATTTGTGTGTGATATAGGTACAGGAATAGAAGTGTCTAGGGCTGTTGTATAATGACAGATATGTGTGTGATATAGGTACAGGAATAACAGAGGATAGGGCTGTTATATAATGACAGATATGTGTGTGATATAGGTACAGGAATAGCAGAGTCTAGGGCTGTTGTACAATGACAGATGTGTGTGTGTGATATAGGTACAGGAATAGCAGAGGATAGGGCTGTTGTGCAATGACAGATATGTGTGTTATATAGGTACAGGAATAGCAGAGGATAGGGCTGTTGTATAATGACAGATATGTGTGTGATATAGGTACAGGAATAGCAGAGGCTAGGGCTGTTGTATAATGACAGATATGTGTGTGTGTGATATAGGTACAGGAATAGTAGTGTCTATGGCTGTTGTATAATGACAGATATGTTTGTGATATAGGTACAGGAATAACAGAGGATAGGGCTGTTATATAATGACAGATATGTGTGTGTGTGATATAGGTACAGGAATAGCAGAGTCTAGGGTTGTTGTACAATGACAGATGTGTGTGTGTGATATAGGTACAGGAATAGCAGAGGATAGGGCTGTTGTGCAATGACAGATATGTGTGTTATATAGGTACAGGAATAGCAGAGGATAGGGCTGTTGTATAATGACAGATATGTGTGTGTGTGTGTGTGATATAGGTACAGGAATAGCAGAGTCTAGGGCTGTTGTATAATGACAGATATGTGTGTGTGTGATATAGGTACAGGAATAGCAGAGGGTAGGGCTGTTGTACAATGACAGATATGTATGTGTGTGATATAGGTTCAGGAATAGCAGAGTCTAGGGCTGTTGTATAATGACAGATATGTGTGTGTGTGATATAGGTACAGGAATAGCAGAGGCTAGGGCTGTTGTATAATGACAGATATGTGTGTGATATAGATAGAGGAATAGCAGAGGATAGGGCTGTTGTATAATGACAGATATGTGTGTGATATAGATAGAGGAATAGCAGAGGATAGGGCTGTTGTATAATGACATATGTGTGTGTGTGTGATATAGGTACAGGAATAGCAGAGGGTAGAGCTGTTGTATAATGACAGATATGTGTGTGTGTGATATAGGTACAGGAATAGTAGTGTCTATGGCTGTTGTATAATGACAGATATGTTTGTGATATAGGTACAGGAATAGCAGAGGATAGGGCTTTTGTATAATGACAGATATATGTGTGTGTGATATAGGTACAGGAATAGCAGTGTCTATGGCTGTTGTATAATGACAGATATGTTTGTGATATAGGTACAGGAATAACAGAGGATAGGGCTGTTGTATAATGACAGATATGTGTGTGATATAGGTACAGGAATAGCAGAGGCTAGGGCTGTTGTATAATGACAGATGTGTGTGTGTGTGTGATATCGGTACAGGAATAGCAGAGTATAGGGCTGTTGTACAATGACAGATATTTGTGTGTGATATAGGTACAGGAATAGAAGTGTCTAGGGCTGTTGTATAATGACAGATATGTGTGTGATATAGGTACAGGAATAGCAGTCGCTAGGGCTGTTGTACAATGACAGATATGTGTGTGTGTGATATAGGTACAGGAATAGCAGAGGATAGGGCTGTTGTGCAATGACAGATATGTGTGTGTGTGTGTGTGTGTGTGTGATATAGGTACAGGAATAGCAGAGGATAGGGCTGTTGTGCAGTGACAGATATGTGTGTGTGTGATATAGGTACAGGAATAGTAGAGGATAGGGCTGTTGTATAATGACAGATATGTGTGTGTGTGATATAGATACAGGAATAGCAGAGGATAGGGATGTTGTATAATGACAGATATGTGTGTGTGATATAGGTACAGGAATAGCAGAGGATAGGGCTGTTGTATAATGACAGATGTGTGTGTGATATAGGTACAGGAATAGCAGTGTCTAGGGCTGTTGTGCAATGACAGATGTGTGTGTGTGATATAGGTTCAGGAATAGCAGAGTCTAGGGCTGTTGTATAATGACAGATATGTGTGTGTGTGATATAGGTACAGGAATAGCAGAGGATAGGGCTGTTGTATAATGACAGATATGTGTGTGATATAGATAGAGGAATAGCAGAGGATAGGGCTGTTGTATAATGACAGATATGTGTGTGATATAGATAGAGGAATAGCAGAGGATAGGGCTGTTGTATAATGACAGATATGTGTGTGTGTGATATAGGTACAGGAATAGCAGAGGTTAGAGCTGTTGTATAATGACAGATATGTGTGTGTGATATAGGTACAGGAATACAGTGTCTATGGCTGTTGTATAATGACAGATATGTTTGTGATATAGGTACAGGAATAGCAGAGGATAGGGCTGTTGTATAATGACAGATATGTGTGTGATATAGGTACAGGAATAGCAGAGGCTAGGGCTGTTGTATAATGACAGATATGTGTGTGTGTGATATAGGTACAGGAATAGCAGTGTCTATGGCTGTTGTATAATGACAGATATGTGTGTGATATAGGTACAGGAATAGCAGAGGCTAGGGCTGTTGTATAATGACAGATGTGTGTGTGTGTGTGATATCGGTACAGGAATAGCAGAGTATAGGGCTGTTGTACAATGACAGATATTTGTGTGTGATATAGGTACAGGAATAGAAGTGTCTAGGGCTGTTGTATAATGACAGATATGTGTGTGATATAGGTACAGGAATAACAGAGGATAGGGCTGTTATATAATGACAGATATGTGTGTGATATAGGTACAGGAATAGCAGAGTCTAGGGCTGTTGTACAATGACAGATGTGTGTGTGTGATATAGGTACAGGAATAGCAGAGGATAGGGCTGTTGTGCAATGACAGATATGTGTGTTATATAGGTACAGGAATAGCAGAGGATAGGGCTGTTGTATAATGACAGATATGTGTGTGATATAGGTACAGGAATAGCAGAGGCTAGGGCTGTTGTATAATGACAGATATGTGTGTGTGTGATATAGGTACAGGAATAGTAGTGTCTATGGCTGTTGTATAATGACAGATATGTTTGTGATATAGGTACAGGAATAACAGAGGATAGGGCTGTTATATAATGACAGATATGTGTGTGTGTGATATAGGTACAGGAATAGCAGAGTCTAGGGTTGTTGTACAATGACAGATGTGTGTGTGTGATATAGGTACAGGAATAGCAGAGGATAGGGCTGTTGTGCAATGACAGATATGTGTGTTATATAGGTACAGGAATAGCAGAGGATAGGGCTGTTGTATAATGACAGATATGTGTGTGTGTGTGTGTGATATAGGTACAGGAATAGCAGAGTCTAGGGCTGTTGTATAATGACAGATATGTGTGTGTGTGATATAGGTACAGGAATAGCAGAGGGTAGGGCTGTTGTACAATGACAGATATGTATGTGTGTGATATAGGTTCAGGAATAGCAGAGTCTAGGGCTGTTGTATAATGACAGATATGTGTGTGTGTGATATAGGTACAGGAATAGCAGAGGCTAGGGCTGTTGTATAATGACAGATATGTGTGTGATATAGATAGAGGAATAGCAGAGGATAGGGCTGTTGTATAATGACAGATATGTGTGTGATATAGATAGAGGAATAGCAGAGGATAGGGCTGTTGTATAATGACATATGTGTGTGTGTGTGATATAGGTACAGGAATAGCAGAGGGTAGAGCTGTTGTATAATGACAGATATGTGTGTGTGTGATATAGGTACAGGAATAGTAGTGTCTATGGCTGTTGTATAATGACAGATATGTTTGTGATATAGGTACAGGAATAGCAGAGGATAGGGCTGTTGTATAATGACAGATATGTGTGTGATATAGGTACAGGAATAGCAGAGGCTAGGGCTTTTGTATAATGACAGATATATGTGTGTGTGATATAGGTACAGGAATAGCAGTGTCTATGGCTGTTGTATAATGACAGATATGTTTGTGATATAGGTACAGGAATAACAGAGGATAGGGCTGTTGTATAATGACAGATATGTGTGTGATATAGGTACAGGAATAGCAGAGGCTAGGGCTGTTGTATAATGACAGATGTGTGTGTGTGTGTGATATCGGTACAGGAATAGCAGAGTATAGGGCTGTTGTACAATGACAGATATTTGTGTGTGATATAGGTACAGGAATAGAAGTGTCTAGGGCTGTTGTATAATGACAGATATGTGTGTGATATAGGTACAGGAATAGCAGTCGCTAGGGCTGTTGTACAATGACAGATATGTGTGTGTGTGATATAGGTACAGGAATAGCAGAGGATAGGGCTGTTGTGCAATGACAGATATGTGTGTGTGTGTGTGTGTGTGTGTGATATAGGTACAGGAATAGCAGAGGATAGGGCTGTTGTGCAGTGACAGATATGTGTGTGTGTGATATAGGTACAGGAATAGTAGAGGATAGGGCTGTTGTATAATGACAGATATGTGTGTGTGTGATATAGATACAGGAATAGCAGAGGATAGGGATGTTGTATAATGACAGATATGTGTTTGATATAGGTACAGGAATAGCAGAGGATAGGGCTGTTGTATAATGACAGATGTGTGTGTGATATAGGTACAGGAATAGCAGTGTCTAGGGCTGTTGTGCAATGACAGATGTGTGTGTGTGATATAGGTACAGGAATAGCAGAGGATAGGGCTGTTGTACAATGACAGATATGTGTGTGATATAGGTACAGGAATAGCAGAGGATAGGGCTGTTGTACAATGACAGATATTTGTGTGATATAGGTACAGGAATAGCAGAGGCTAGGGCTGTTGTACAATGACAGATGTGTGTGTGTGATATAGGTACAGGAATTGTAGTGTCTAGGGCTGTTGTATAATGACAGATATTTGTCTCTAAGGCCTCCTTATCTTATCTCTGTATACACAAAGGCCAATACTCAGAGAGAGCCTTTGATAATTATGTTTAGTATTTATCTCTCCTACCTCACTGGGAGTGTGATTTATTCTGATGCATCCTGTTTACATAGCTTTTCTATATCCGATACTGCAGTGGGTTTTTTTGTTTTTTAGTTTTTATTTTGGTATGGTGGGGATACACCAGAGAAAAGTAGCCAATTCAAATAACAAATTAAAGGTAAATGATCAACTTATAAACAATTTAGTACACTGCCGCAGGTAAATTAGCTAATTGGGAACACATTAAAGGGGAGAACATGTTACAGTACAGTGTCCCCTTAAGCACATCGGAAAAGCTGGTGTTCTGTCAGAATAAGCTACCCGTCAGAAAAAGCTACCTGTGCACTGCGCATGCGCTAATTGACATCACTGCATTCTAAAACGGCATCACAAATATTTTTGGAATGCTGTGATCTCACAGAGCGCATGCGGAGTTATAGGGTAGCTTATTCTGACTGATTTTTTCATGTTATACGATGACTGGCATGCGAACTTCAGAAGGCAACCGCAGTGACAAAGGCAGCTTATAATGACAGATATTGACCTGCCTCCAGAATGTTTAATTTTTTTTTCTACTGTTTATTTTGTAATGCAAACTTGTAGAGGGTTAAAATGTATTTTGACCTGCCAAAATAAAATACCCATCATTATAAGCTACCTCTGTGACTGTGGATGCCTCCCGAAGTTCGCATGCATAGTGATCGTATAACCTGAAAATAATAAGCTACCTCTGTGACTGCGGATGCCTCTTGAAGTTCGCATGCACAGTGATCATATAACCTGAAAATAATAAGCTACCTCTGTGACTGCGGATGCCTCCCGAAGTTCGCATGCACAGTGATCGTATAACCTGAAAATAATAAGCTACCTCTGTGACTGCGGATGCCTCCCGAAGTTTGCATGCGCAGTCATCGTATAACCTGAAAAAATCTGTCAGAGTAAGCTGCCTCTGTGACTGCACATGCGGGTAAGCAAACAAGGCATAGCATGACAAATTTATGTCAGAAAAATATACCCTATGGGGCATATGTATCAAGCTCACAAAGACCGCTGCTCCATAACCTGTCCGCCTGCTCTGAGCAGGCGGACACACATCACCGAAAATCAACCCGATAGAGTACGATCGGGTTGATTGACACCCCCCCTGCTTGTGGCCTATTGGTCGCGAGTCTGCAGGGGGCTGCGTTGCACAAGTAGCTCTTGTGAGCTGCTGGTGCAATGGTGAATACGGCAAGCATATTGCTCGCCGTATTCAGCGATGTCTGTCAGACCTGATCCGCACTGTCGGATCAGGTCCGACAGACATTGATAACTAGAGGCCTATATCTCTGCATGCACTCTGTGAGGTAGGTCAAAGCTTTCCAAACATGATGCGAATTTGGAATGCAGTGACGTCAACTACCGCAGAACACCGGCACTTATTATTGTCTGGCTCTCTCTATCCTACTAAGGAGCAGCAAGAAGCCTCTCAGCTCCAGAGTGGAACTTTACCTCTGAGTTTAACCCCTTTGTGGAGGTTAAACATGTTGTTATCTAGGGTCAGTAAAATATAAAATACATAAACACATATCACACCCTTCCTGAGCAGGAACATATAATGCTTTTGGTTGTTTCAGATACTACATCCTTCTCAGGGATACACCGACAAGTGCAGCAATAACTCTGTATTTAAAGACGGCAGTATTATAATAATCTATGGTGTTTCTCTGTTGTCCTTAGAGAACCATATAGGGGTTAAACACACCGTCAGCTCTGGACCAGCAATGCAGTACTGGTGCAAAGCTAAAAACAGTCAATAAACCAATCAGGGTCGGCATATATGCATAGCCAACAGTCACCACTCATGTTCCACTCTGGGTTAAACACATAATTCTCTACAAGCTATAGATGTGAAATATAAATCGCAAGAACTTAGAGCATTTTATATTTGCTCTTTTATGTCTTTGTAACTTCTTTGCAGGAGTTAAACACATAGGGGTAGATTTAACATTGGTTGAGTGGACATGATTTGCTGTAGCAAATCATGTCCGCTCGACCTCGCTAAATGCCGACAGCATACACTGTCGGCATTTATTATTGCACAAGCATTTCTAGGGAAATGCTTGTGCAATGACGACCCCTGCTCACTGGTGGTCAATCGACTGCTAGCAGGGGCCGACAATCATCCCGAATGTATCGGATCGGGATGATTTCAGTCCACCACCTTTTAAGCTTCTTAACTTCCGTTTCAGGCGGACCTGAAATGAAGGGGGTTGGAACCATCATCCGCTACTTAATAAATCGACGCCATAGTCCAAAATGAGCATTCATTTAACAAATTGAACATTTTATTATTATATAGAGGGTCCATGACAGCTCATATAGCTAATCATTATTTCACTTCATTAATGTAACAAGTACAAATAATATTATTATAGCTTCTGGGATATCACATGCGTTTACACAAGTCAAACACTGCAGTCTTATTACTGTTTATTAATAGCGCGCCAACAGCATTTTATATAGCACCATAAATGGCATAAGTGAGCCTAACTGTACTCATGTGCACAAGCTAACAGCAGGACTAGAGAACTCTGCCCAATCAATAGCAAATACATGTTTATACACTGGCTGTGCAATGACAGCGCCGTGTATGATGTCAGTATATTAAAGGGACGTGAATCCCTATTCTTTCCTTCCATGATTTAGACAGAGCATGTGATATTAAACAACTTTTCAATTTATTTAATTTGTTTTGTTCTTTTTTTAAAAGGATACCTAGGTAGGCTCAGAAGCTGTTGATTGGTGGCTGCAACTATATTCCTCATGTTATTGGCTTACCCAATGCTCTCAGCTAGTTCCCATAGTGCATTGCTGCTTCTTCAACAGAGGATACCAAAAGAACAAAGCAAATTAGATAATATAAGTAAATTGGAAAGTTGTGTAATATTCTATTGTCTATCTATATCATGAAAGAAAAAATTGCACTATACTGCATTTGAGCATTTACTGATGGCTCTATTGCCTGTGTATAACTGTTTTAACTCCTGCAAAGGTGTTAAATACATAGTTAAAGGGAAGCTAAACTGCTGGGCAAAAAAGAATGGTTATTGCTCACCTCCTGTGCCTGAAGCCCCCCTCAGAGTCGTTCTCTTATTTTACCCTTTACAGGTGCCAGTTGGTGAAACTCTGTATTTTCATACTGTGAGCAGCCATCTTGGAGCTCATGTGTTCTCGCACCATGTGACACAAGTGGTGAATATTCACAGAATAGTGTATTCAAAGCAAAGATTAGCCTTAGAATAATATGTAGATGTATTTTTACTAGTATATTAGTTGTTTAAATATTGACTATATAAGTGTAAAGGTTTAGCTTCTATAAAGTGCCGCCATGTTTGAACTAGTTTTCTATTTATCTCTGTTTGTGCAAACAAAGCTGTGTAGAATCCCTTTTAGGTTATCCTATGCATAAACTTTTTAATTGCCTATTTTATATATGTCCTTAATTGTCTTAAGCAAGGTAAACGGATAAGGGACAACTTAAGTTTAAATATGGCAGCTCCCATTACTTTACAGAAACTCAGTGGAATTTAGAGGGTTTTTTTTTTTTAAATTACAGGAAAGGGAACAAAATAAGTAATAAAAGTAAATTGCAAAGTTTAATAACTATACATAATGAAACATTATATATCACAACCTCGTACTGTTTACTATCCCTTTAAAAAAATACATAACATATACAAAAGCAACGTGACCACTGCAAAAATTGTAAAGCTCCCGCTCTGTATCACACACGATAACCTGGAGTGCACAATACAGCTGTCAAAAAAAAGTCAACCTTACTGATATCCGCTGTTGTCACAGAGTATACGAATACGTAAGCTCCATGACGACAGTGTAAAGATGTGGTGCTTGACCAACCGGCACCTGTAAGAGGTTAAAATAAGAGGCTTTGAAGAGCGCTGCAGGCGCAGGGGGAAAACAGTAACATGGCAATTAATAGCCTTGCTATTGTTGTGCATAGCAGTGTAATGCCCCTTTAAATTTTTAAGAAACAATGCACTAGTTGTCTATAGTTTAACACAACTGCCGATTGTTGGCTACACACATATGCCACCCCTGAATGGCTTAACAACCGTCTCAGTATCAGCAGAGCATTGTTGCTCCATAGCTGATTTTAACTATGTCCTTTCTATGCTCCTTTAACGCCAGCTGATAATGGTGTTTGTGTCATTAAGGACACAAATAGCAGAGCATGAAGTAGTTGCAGTGACAGGATTACCAAATAAAGACTAGACAAGGGTTTCTCAACTCCAGGACACACTAAGAGGCCAGATGTTAAGGATTACCTTAGATAAGAACAGGTTAGATAACCACAATTACTGAACATTACTGATTAGATCATCTGTGCTGTACTGCTGCCATCCTGAAAGTCTGACCTGTGAGTGTACCCTGAGAATTGATGCTGGGGAGTCCTGTACCAGACCCATGTAGCATCTTCAGGACTCATACCACACACATACACACATGTAACCTGAAAGGCCCCTAACCCTCTCCAGCGTAGCCAGACGCTCACACCAGACCAGAGACAACTAAAACAACACAATTCATTTAAAATGACATAAAACAAACACTTCAGGCACGCTCAGACCAACAGCAGACCGTGTCACTCTCTCCTCCACACTTTTTTCCCTATTGATAAAAAATAGGTCATTTTAGTCTCAGAAAAAAAAATGTGTTAGTTTGTGTTCTCATCACTGCATTCAGTGGATGATTTGCAGGAATTGATAACCCATTTATTTCCTCTTTGTCAAAAGATAAAGCTGGCTTTATACATCCTGAGATCATTAAAATATATTGTATATTTGCATGTTAACTGTACCCTCACTATATAGGCAATATTTGCACAGTTATCTGAAGGTGGGGTTAGCCTATCCAGAAACTAGGGATGTTTTGTTTTGAATCTGGCGCCAACGACTAGGATAGAGCAATTTGCTGGTTATTCATAACCACACCCTCCCCTAGTAATTCCTACCTGACTCACCTGCATAGACAATGGAGGGGGGCGAGGTAGCTTTGCCATCTGTCAGAAACTGGGGTTGGTAGTCGCTTATTAACCCCTCTCAGCAAACAAATTCCGTAATGCACTAGCAGTATGGCTGTGAGCCAAAGAGCTGGCATTCATACCTGCAAAATGAGAGTGTTTACATTCATACATTCAAAACTTATAAAAATGTCTAATACCATCATTTCAATAAAAGATAACAATCAAATCTAGACTTCAGGTAGGCTCAGAAAAAAAGAATATATACCTGGGCAATAAAATAGTAAAGTCATAAGACCACACTATAATTTCAAGTGTCTTCCCGTGTTACATTAACAATGTTTGGCTTAGGTATCTTATTTATTTAAAATGACATTAAACCCTTTGTACACCTCTCCCTAATTATGAGTGCTGTCATACTGGAACCTAGGTTACACTGCAGGTAACTGAAGCAGAGTTGCTGCACATGTGCAAACACATCAGCACTGGAATGCTGTGAAACCTAGATTCAACATGGCAGAATCCATGAAATTCTAAAAACGTATTTAGGCCTAGATTACAAGTTGAGAATAAAATGTTAGTGCTCGAGCGAAAGCCTAGGGTGCCCTAATATCTGGATGTCAGCGCTGGTGAACTAAATCCCTCACATAATAGACTTCTATGGGGCACACTGAAAAACGCATGTCCTGGCTATCACTCAAACACTAACCCAAAAGAGTTCTTTATATATATATATATATATATATATATATATATATATATATATATATGTATACACACACACACATATATATTTCAAAATAAGAGTAAAAAATTTTGCCCGCTGGATGTTGCTGTATGTTGATAATACGAATGCTGCTTCAGGGTTCCTACTTACTCAGACGAACCTCAGTCTTAAGACAATAAGAGCTGCTTATAAGTGGAGATCCTTCTTGTCTCTTACAATAGGTAGATCTTCAGCAAGTTTCCTGTGATAACAGTAGGTGGAAGATATATATACAGATAAAAAAATGCAAGTAATAGTGTAATATAGCTTTAATAATGTGGGGTTTTTTTTATAAGGGATGCGCCACCATGTACTCTAAATCCTAACTCGTTCACGGTACATTATTGAACTGGAACGAGCATTCATGACCGTTATTTTAATAATGTATGTACTGTTGTGAAAGAGTTTGGACTTAGTATGTATCCCCTATAAAATCAGGTAATGAAGGCGCAGTCTCATTTAAGGGTCTCTTAGAAAAATACAAAACAGCAAGGCAGTAGGGGTCATGATTTACAGTTTAAAACAAGTTAAATCCTGTATAAAAAAAATAAAAAAAAAATATGTATTTTGCATAGAAACTCATAGACGCCAATTTTTTTCAGTTCATGCCAAATGAAAATGGATCTTTAACAAAAAATAGAAATAAATAATGTTTGTCACGGATACCAGGCTTCCAAGGCCATCCCCTCTCTTATTTGAACTATTGTGTTTCGTACCAGTTTCCCTTTTGTGTGTTACAATGATTGAACTTTGCCCGTTAAGAGCTGATCACTACCCTGCTGGCCTCTTCCTGCCTTTCCGAGTCCCAGACGGAATCTTATGGAACTACTCGCTGACTGGGATCGCTAGAGATCCCTGCTGAAGTTTAACATAGATTGTTCCAGAAGCCCTTTGTCCCAGAGCTCCTCTCTTCTGGGGACTTGCCATACCTTTGACGGGCATGGGTTGGGGTGATTGCTAAGAGGGAGCTCACTCGGGAACCTGTGGTTTGGACACCTCTCTACCTCATGCTGGTCTGGAGTACCATTTGTCCGGCTGCCGCTCCAGCCCCCAGCGACGGATCATGTTGCTTTTGGACTGGGACTTATAGGGGCCCGGAGCTCTCCAATGGTACCCGGGAATAGACGCCGCTCCCTCTGGATCACTCCGAAACTGCGACCTAGCTATTGTGGGATCTCTATGTGACTATGGCTCCTATTAAGGCGCCAGCTTATCTGGAGGGGCGGTGATCTCTTGATCAGATAAGGCTCTTCAGATAGCAAATGTGTATATAAGCTGTGTGTTTTTTCCCAATAAAGTGTGTTTGTGTTTCATCTTAATACTGGTGTTGTCTCGTTATTAGGGTGGGCTACTTGCTATAATCTCTTTCCCGCTCTACAGCCCCAGGTTCCAGGATAAAGAAGGATCGTTTGGCGGAGATACCCAGTCGGGGTATCTGGAGTCTGTCACAACTGGTTGGCAGCGGTGGGATGTTTCCTTCTACCTGGAACATCCAAACCACCACCAGGCCCTCTTTGGATGGAGCAGTGATACTCCGGGCTTAAAAGAAGTACCCATAAAGACTTGCTGGAAGCGTGTGGACAAGTAGCTAGCAACAAATCGAAGGCAGCGATCATC
The DNA here is from genome assembly GCF_027579735.1 of Bombina bombina. NCBI lineage: Eukaryota > Metazoa > Chordata > Amphibia > Anura > Bombinatoridae > Bombina > Bombina bombina. The sequence goes on along the minus strand of NC_069505.1, from coordinate 399,666,188 downwards.
GCCGAGCTGATAAAGGGTGACCGAGCCAGGGATCAGGCCAGTGAACCAGGCAGCAGCCGGGCCAGTGATTGGGCCAGCGAGCCCTCAACCGGGGGAACTGATATGTTTGAAGTTCAAATGAACATGCTGAAGGCGTACCAGGAGAGGCCAGAGGAGGTAGCCGCCATATGTGCTCCGGCCATGGAGGACTCTGAGAGTCTCCCTATGCCGGAGCTGCCTGGGTGGATTAGGGCGCCGGCAAGCGTAGGGGACATAAGAGTAGATCAGTGGATAGGGACTGTGCAGAGGGAGCAAGTCAGGCAGGTACTGGAGAGCCGACAGGACATGTTCTCCACAGACCCTGGGTACACCGTACCGGATCCCTGAGTCAGTTAGGGAAGGCATGCACAGCGAACTTAGGGATACGGGAGTTAGTGAGCCATCCGGCATCCCTGGCATTACTTGTGCCCAACCGGGATGGCATGACCTGCTTCTGTGTAGACTACCATAGGCTTAATGACCGGCCCACGACTGACGCTTATCCTATGCCCCGGGTAGATGAGCTATTAGACTGCATCACCAGGGGTAACTTTCTGATGACGTTAGATCTCTGCAAGGGGTACTGGCAGATCCCTCTAGACACAGAATCCATTCCGAAGTCAGCATTCTTCACCCCATTCGGCCTGTACCAGTTTAAGGTCATGCCGTTTGGAATGAAGAATGCTCGGCAATGTTCCAGAGGATGGTAGAATGCCACCTCAATGGCCTCCAGGATAATGCCTGTGTCTACCTGGATGACATTGCGATCTACATCGATACCTGGGAGGAACACTTGGTTCACCTAGGTACCATCTTGGGCCACATCAGGGCTGGGGGTCTGACTCTGAAGCCAGACAAGTGCACAGTAGGGAGGTCGAAGGTCCAGTACCTTGGACACCGAGTGGGATGCGGGAAGCAGAGGCCGGAGCCGGCCAAGATTGAGGCAGTCGCTAACTGGCCAACCCCCAAAACCAAGACCCAAGTCTTATCCTTTCTTGGCACAGCAGGGTAATACTGCAAGTTTGTCCCCAACTATAGCACCCTGGCTAAACCCCTGACCGACCTGACCAGAAAACACTTACCCCGGCAAGTCCTGTCGTCCCCCAAGTGTGAGGCTGCCTTCCAGCAACTGAAAACAGCGTTAGTTTCTGCATCTATCCTGGCCGCTCCTAACCCATTCATTGCTTTTCTAGCCATACAGATGCCTCCATGTTCGGGTTGGGAGCAGTGCTGAGCCATGTGGATGAGCAACCCCGTAGCCTACATCAGCCGAAAACTACTGCCTAGGGAAGTAGGCTACGTGGCAGTGGAGGAGTGTTTGGCACTGGTGTGGGCTCTCAAGAAATTGCAACCATACTTGTACGAGAGGTCATTTACAGTGCTCACAGACCACAACCCCCTGGTATGGCTTAATAGGGTTTCCTATGGTTTCCGGGGACAATGGACATCTGTTGCGGTGGAGCTTAGCCTTGCAACCATTTAACTTCACCATTCAGTATCGGCTGTGAAATAGTAACGGCAATGAGGATGGCCTCTCCTGGCAAAAATTTCAGTAGCCTCACCGGACAGCCCCAAGCCGACCCGTCAGGATCTAGCCGGGTCTGCCGGACTATGAGGGGGGAGCACTGTCACAGATACCAGGCTGCCAAGGCCACCCCCTCTCCTACTTGGACTATTGTGTTTCCCACCAGTTCCCCTTTTGTGTGTTACAGTGATTGAACTTTGCCCTGAAAGAGCTGATCACTACTGTTACGGTTACCCTTAGTCTCGCTGAGAGATGGACCGCTTAGTAGCCTGGATTCCTATTGCTGAAGAGGGGAGAAACTGCTTTCCATAGTATTCTATATGAGTCTCGCAAATGTAGAATAATCCCCCTTAGCTGTAGTACAGCTAGGATACCCTTCTGCCCACAAAAACGAGTCAACGCTGCGATTGAGGGACAACCAAGAACTGAGGACTGGGATGCCCAGCCTGCTTTTTATTTAGGTTACATGCACACAGGGCACTCCCAGGGGGGAAGCATAAAATCCCCCATCACACATTTAGACAAAGCCCTTGGACAGGCCACCGCAGATAACAAGTACACACAAGAAAACAATTGAGTCCTTCTTATCACCTAGCAGTGAATGCTTATCACAAACTTAATTACAGTACACAATATGCTAGGAAACCTGCCTCAGAAAATAGTTTTCTCAAAACTGAACAGAGTTAACCCTTTATGAAATAATACTTGTTACAGTTTTCTTGGAGCCCTTCTTAGGCGCTGGCTTGGCTGGTTCAGGCATTGCTGCTGGGAAATAAGTTTCTTCACAACAAAATAACTAATGCTTCTGTAACAACTACCCCGCTGGCCCCTTCCTGCCTTGGCGAGTCCCAGACAGAATCTTATGGAACTACTCGCCGGCTGGGATCGCTAGAGATCCACGGTGAACTTTAACATAGGTCACTCCAGAAGCCCTTTGCCCCAGAGCTCCGCTCTTCTAGGGACTTGCCATACCTCTGATGGGCATGGGTTGGGGCGATTGCTAAGTGGGAGCTCACTCTGGAACCTGGGGTTTGGAGACCTCTACTTCATGCTGGTCCGGAGTACCCTTTACCCGGCTGCCGCTCCAGCCCCCAGCAACGGATCATGTAGCTTTTTGAACTGGGACATATAGGGGTCGGAACTCTCCAATGGTACCCGGGAATAGCCGCCGCTCCCTCGTTATCACCCCAAAAATGCGACCTAGCTATTATGGAATCTCTATGTAACTATGGCTCCTATAGAGGTGCCAGTCTGTCTGGAGGGACGCTGATCTCTTGATCAGATAAGGCAAATGTGTATATAAGCTGTGTGTTTTGTCCCAATAAAGCCTGTTCGTGTTTCACCTTAGTACTGGTCTTGTCTGGTTATTAGGGTGGGCTACTTGCTATAATCACTTTCCCGCTCTAGGTTCCAGGATAAAGAAGGATTGTTTGGTGGAGATACCCAGTCGGGGGAACCGGAGTCCGTCACAATGTTTAAAACGATACTTGTGAAAGTTGCAAAGCAACCATATAGCGATAGAAAGAGAGTGCACAGTCTGCCTATCCTGACAACCTAAAAGATGCATTTAGATGAGTTAGCAGTGGTGCGGATGGAAACGGATTACAAAAGCTAACTATGAAAGCCACTGCTATGCGACCTCCTTAAACAATATAATTGTAATAATACCAGTACTGTTAGTCACAATCACGCAAGTGATTAACAATACAATATTAAAAATGAAATATAAAATCACACTATTTGTAGATCTTTTCCTGAAGTGAGTTTTTCTGCAGATCCCTTTAACTGTACATGATATCACATAGTATTCACATCTACATATGTATATGTTCCTATACATATGTAAATATATACCCTGTTGACTGTAAACAGCCTCTCCAATAGAGATTAAATCTTTAATGACTTGATACCATGTATGTTTTAAAACAAAATTCTCTAGAATTTCTTTAGTACAGGTGGCCCTCATTTTACAACGGTTCAATTTACACCGTTTCAGAATAACAACCTTTTTTTCCAGTCATGTGACTGCTATTGAAAAGCATTGAGAAGCAGTGCATTTATTAAAATAGCCAGTAGATGGAGCTGTCCGCTTGTGTTGCAGCAAAGCCAAGCAAGCTGAAATTAATCAGTTTAACCAGACCTGAGCTATCGAGCAGATTTCAAAGGAACAAGATCTTCCTGTCTATAACTCAGTCCATATTGGAATGCATAGAAATAACTGTTTGCAGAAAAATGCAAGTGAAGTCTGTGTTGTGTGATTATTTTATTATGTTTATAATGCTGTTTAGCAAATGTTTTTGTTCATTTAACTTAGTTTAATTATATATTCTGTGTTGTATGATTATTTTATTAGGCTTATAATGCTGTCTATCATTTAAATTCTTCATTTAAAAGCTTTTAAAATAATGTATTAGGTGTTACTTATGACAATTTTGAGAAGGGAACCTAACTCCTCCACTTCCCATTGACTTACATTATAAACTGGGTTTCAATTTACAACGGTTTCGATTTACAACCATTCCTTCTGGAACCTAACCCCGGCGTAAACTGAGGGCTACCTGTATCTATTTCAGAGTGTTTAACAAATGTGCAAGCAAATAAGCTGTTTGTAAATAGTCATAAGATAGTGTAAAAGATGTTAGGTACATAGCGGTGCCAAATTTGAAAGACAAAAATGGTCTTGAAAAGTGACTCAAATCAGTCTTGAAAAATAGGATTTCTTTTTCTGACAAACCGAAAAGTTGTTTACAAGTGCAAGAATCAGCTGAAATAACAATATTGAGATTGTGATGAATCAAAAAGTAGCATTTTCAACCCAAAAAGAGCCAAAAACGCTGCTTCCGATAGATCGTGATCGAGGCCATAAAATGAAATCTCATCACAGTAAAATTTCTTCACAAAAAAAAATGAGGCTGCAACCAATGTAAGTTTCCAAGTGGTTCATTTGTTTGAATTTTGTCAATAAAAAATGTAGGAAATTCCTTTTCTCACTTACTACATAATAGCCTCCATTTTGTATTAGTCTATGAAGGGCTGTATCAAGGATAATACATTTTGAATATGAAGTGAAGCTTATTATCGATGTTTTAATAAAAACAGACAGTAAATAGGTCAAATGAAGGGTGTTTACATAGTGAATCAGTTCTAGCAAAAATGTATCCCATTTAGCCAGTGATGGGTGACCGGTGTCTCTTGTGTCTCGTACAGCCCCCATCCTGTCCTCTCTGATGCAGGAGAAGCTAAGTAATCTTAAAGGGACACTCAAGTAAAATTAAAGTTTCATGAATCAGATAGAGCAGCAATATTAAACAACTTTCCAATTTACATCCATTAACAAAATGTACACAGTCTTTTACATTTAAATTTTAAAGGGATATAAAAAGTTAAAACTTTTATTTTATCATTTCCCAGTTCAATATGATCAGTTAATATGCTATGCCCACATACCTTCCCCTTTTTGGTTCTCTTTAGCTTTGCAATATCCTGACAAAAACTAGTCTTTTTCTAAATCCATTGTGGGTCTAATTTGCATAAACCAATCACGGTGGGCAACCTGGGTTCTCTGCTTCACTCTAATCCTGGTGTGCGTGCATCGCAATGGTTTGCAGACACAACCACCTACTTCACACTCGTAGAGCTATGTTACGTCACAAATTTCAACTTTTGCCGGTCTGTAGGCTTTGATAAATAGAGCGAATCAGACGCGCCACAATTACGCTGCGGAATTCCAGCATATTTGCAGTTGACTGCTTGATAAATAGGCCTCTATGTGTTATGTAGGGAGAATATGGGAAATAAGGGTCAGATAAAATTACTAGGGATTACAGATGATTATTATATTTGTTTCTTTTAAATTAGCAACATATTCCGTCTTATGCTCTAACATAGCTGCATAAGCCTTTACAGGTATTTATTGTGCTTTGCCAGGCTAATAATATTCTATAGATCAACAAAGGATACCAACAGAATGAAGCAAATTAGATAATAGGGGGCCAAATTAAGACCGCTGCTCCATAACTGGTCCGGTGCCTCTGAGGCTGCGGTCTTCAATCCGCACAATCCTATACGATCAGGTTGATTGACACCCCCTGCTAGCGGACGATTATTGGCGAATATGCAGGGGGCAGCATTGCACAAGCAGTTCACCTTTTTTTTGTGCACTCAGCGTATGTAGCTGCTTTTTGTATTTTTTATACTTTTATCATTAAAGAATCTTTTTTATCTTGGATTCTTGTGTGCAGAGCCTGCCTTTCTTCCTTTGTTCTTAGTTCACTAGAACTGCTTGTGCACTGTTAAATGCCGACAGCATATGCTGTCGGCATTCAGCGATGTCTTTCGGATATGATACGCTAAAGCGTATCATGTCGGACAGACAATAATAAATCGTCTCCTAGAAGTAAATTGTAAAGTGGTTTAAAATTGGCTGGTCTATCTGAATCATGAAAGAAACAACAATTTTGGATTTTAAATTACCAATAAATGTGCTTGTTTTTTAAATATGCTTAGTATATAGCAGCAACAAAATGATGATGTCTGCAATACACTTTAAACCGTACAATTTGTATTGTTTGAAATCTTAGAGGATATTAAAGAGCTCACAATCATGTTGCAGGATGAGGTTTCTAGTATTTTTTGGGAGGAGCGCACAAAAAAATGTTCACAAAACACAGGCAAAATAAATACATTACAAGTTGTGTTTATGTTTTGTTTAAAACTGCACATAAACATTTTTTGAGGAACTAAATTTTTATGTATTTTTCTTTTACAAATTCTACTTTATTTCCTTTCTTAAATATTCCTAAAATTATTTATATCCAGAACTTCCTTTGCCCCTCCCCCTTTACCCCGGTCTCCCTGTCCCTTGGTCTTTCTCGGTAACTAAATACAGTGGCAGATTTCCATCAGCAGAAGGTCTTTGACATATCAGCGCAGGGTTAACGTGATCAGTAGCAGATGGGTGAAAATAGGTGATCTTCCTCCTGTGTAGCTGGATCTGGTAAAACATAGTGAAACTTCATCCTGGATGTAGCAGCACTCAGATTAATATGGGTCTGTTACAGATAAGACATATAGCTGCCCAGTGATAAATGGGACACTGACCTACAGAGCACAGTTAAGGAATAGGGGGAGGATGTCCGTTGCCTAATGTGTCACATATGGACATATATTCTCATTACGATTTTGTTTTAAGAACAGGAAGTCTTTCAAAACATCAAAGTGATCTTCTGTTGCCATAAATATACTTCAGAGGCTCTATTTTTTTAGTTTAAAAGATAAATTGATATACATATGGATATTATTGTATTAGTTGATCCTGAAGCAGGCAATGCTTCTCTTAAAACTTGCAGAGCTGTCTTTAGGAATAAATCTTTTTCATGTTCAAAGGGACATTAAACACTAACGCCTAGATTTAGAGTTCTGCGTTAGCCGTCCAAACCAGCGTTAGGGGCTCCTAACGCTGGTTTTTACCGCCCGCTGGTATTTAGAGTCAGTCATGAAAGGGTCTAACGCTCACTTTCCAGCCGCGACTTTTCCATACCGCAGATCCCCCTACGCCAATTGCATATCCTATCTTTTAAATGGGATCTTTCTAACGCCGGTATTTAGAGTCTTGGCTGAAGTGAGCGTTAGAAATCTAATGACAAGACTCTAGCCGCAGAGAAAAGCCAGGAGTTAAGAGCTTTCTGGGCTAACGCTGGTTCATAAAGCTCTTAACTACTGTGCTCTAAAGTACACTAACACCCATAAACTACCTATACACCCCTAAACCGAGGCCCCCCCACATCGCCGCCACTCTATTAAATTTTTTAACCCCTAATCTGCCGACTGCACACTGCCGCCACCTACATTATCCCTATGTACCCCTAATTTACTGCGCCTAACATCGCCGACCCCTACATAATATTTATTAACCCCTAATCTGCTCCCCCAATGTCGCCGCTACCTACCTACAATTATTAACCCCTAATCTGCCAACCGGACCTCACCGCTACTATAGTAAAGTTATTAACCCCTAATCCGCCTCACTCCCGCCTCAAAAACCCTATAATAAATACAGGGAGTGCAGAATTATTAGGCAAGTTGTATTTTTGAGGATTAATTTTATTATTGAACAACAACCATGTTCTCAATGAACCCAAAAAACTCATTAATATCAAAGCTGAATATTTTTGGAAGTAGTTTTTAGTTTGTTTTTAGTTTTAGCTATTTTAGGGGGATATCTGTGTGTGCAGGTGACTATTACTGTGCATAATTATTAGGCAACTTAACAAAAAACAAATATATACCCATTTCAATTATTTATTTTTACCAGTGAAACCAATATAACATCTCAACATTCACAAATATACATTTCTGACATTCAAAAACAAAACAAAAACAAATCAGTGACCAATATAGCCACCTTTCTTTGCAAGGACACTCAAAAGCCTGCCATCCATGGATTCTGTCAGTGTTTTGATCTGTTCACCATCAACATTGCGTGCAGCAGCAACCACAGCCTCCCAGACACTGTTCAGAGAGGTGTACTGTTTTCCCTCCTTGTAAATCTCACATTTGATGATGGACCACAGGTTCTCAATGGGGTTCAGATCAGGTGAACAAGGAGGCCATGTCATTAGATTTTCTTCTTTTATACCCTTTCTTGCCAGCCACGCTGTGGAGTACTTGGACGCGTGTGATGGAGCATTGTCCTGCATGAAAATCATGTTTTTCTTGAAGGATGCAGACTTCTTCCTGTACCACTGCTTGAAGAAGGTGTCTTCCAGAAACTGGCAATAGGACTGGGAGTTGAGCTTGACTCCATCCTCAACCCGAAAAGGCCCCACAAGCTCATCTTTGATGATACCAGCCCAAACCAGTACTCCACCTCCACCTTGCTGGCGTCTGAGTCGGACTGGAGCTCTCTGCCCTTTACCAATCCAGCCACGTGCCCATCCATCTGGCCCATCAAGACTCACTCTCATTTCATCAGTCCATAAAACCTTAGAAAAATCAGTCTTGAGATATTTCTTAGCCCAGTCTTGACGTTTCAGCTTGTGTGTCTTGTTCAGTGGTGGTCGTCTTACCTTGGCCATGTCTCTGAGTATTGCACACCTTGTGCTTTTGGGCACTCCAGTGATGTTGCAGCTCTGAAATATGGCGAAACTGGTGAGAAGTGGCATCTTGGCAGCTGCACGCTTGACTTTTCTCAGTTCATGGGCAGTTATTTTGCGCCTTGGTTTTTCCACACGCTTCTTGCGACCCTGTTGACTATTTTGAATGAAACGCTTGATTGTTTGATGATCACGCTTCAGAAGCTTTGCAATTTTAAGAGTCCTGCATCCCTCTGCAAGATATCTCACTATTTTTGACTTTTCTGAGCTTGTCAAGTCCTTCTTTTGACCCATTTTGCCAAAGGAAAGGAAGTTGCCTAATAATTATGCACACCTGATATAGGGTGTTGATGTCATTAGACCACACCCCTTCTCATTACAGAGATGCACATCACCTAATATGCTTAATTGGTAGTAGGCTTTCGAGCCTATACAGCTTGGAGTAAGACAACATGCATAAAGAGGATGATGTGGTCAAAATACTCATTTGCCTAATAATTCTTCACTCCCTGTAGTATTAACCCCTAATCTGCCCTCCCTAACATCGCCGACACCTAACTTCAAGTATTAAACCCTAATCTGCCGACCGGACCTCACCGCTACTATAATAAATGTATTAACCCCTAAAGCTAAGTCTAACCCTAACACCCCCCTAAATTAAATATAATTTAAATCTAACAAAATAAAATAAATCTTATTAAATAAATTATTCCTATTTAAAGCTAAATACTTACCTGTAAAATAAACCCTAAATAGCTACAATAAATAATAATTAGATTGTGGCTATTTTAGGATTAATATTTATTTTACAGGCAACTTTGTATTTATTTTAACCAGGTACAATAGCTATTAAATAGTTAAGAACTATTTAATAGTTACCTAGTTAAAATAATTACAAACCTAAGTTACAATTAAACCTAACACTACACTATCAATAAATAAATTACATAAACTATCTACAATTATCTACAATTATATCAACTAAACTAAATTACAAAAACAAACAAACACTAAATTACAAAAAATAAAAAAATAAAAAAAGATTACAAGAATTTTAAACTAATTACACCTACTCTAAGCCCCCTAAAAAAATAACAAAGCCCCCCAAAATAAAAAAATGCCCTACCCTATTCTAAAATTGTAAAGCTCTTTTACCTTACCAGCCCTTAAAAGGGCCTTTTGCGGGGCATGCCCCAAAGTAAACAGCTCTTTTGCCTGTAAAAAAAAACATACAATACCCCCCCAACATTACAACCCACCACCCACATACCCCTAATCTAACCCAAACCCCCCTTAAATAAACCTAACACTAAGCCCCTGAAGATCTCCCTACCTTGTCTTCACCACGCCGGGTATCACCGATCCGTCCAGAAGAGGGTCCGAAGTCTTCATCCTATCCGGCAAGAAGAGCTCCTCCAGAGGGTCCAAAGTCTTCATCCTATCCGGGCAGAAGAGGACATCCGGACCGGCAGACATCTTCATCCAGACGGCATCTTCTATCTTCTTCCATCCGGCGCGGAGGGGGACCATCTTCAAGCAGCCGACGCGGAGCCATCCTTCTTCACCGATGGACTAACGACGAATTAAGGTTTCTTTAAGGGACGTCATCCAAGATGGCGACCCTCGAATTCCGATTGGCTGATAGGATTCTATCAGCCAATCGGAATTAAGGTAGGAAAAATCTGATTGGCTGATTGAATCAGCCAATCAGATTCAAGTTCAATCCGATTGGCTGATCCAATCAGCCAATCAGATTGAGCTCGCATTCTATTGGCTGTTCCGATCAGCCAATAGAATGCAAGCTCAATCTGATTGGCTGATTGGATCAGCTTTTTGGAGCCTAACGCAGCCCTTCAGAGAACTCTAAATACCAGCGGTATTTAAAAGGTGCAGGGGGAAAAATACACGCGTAGCTAACGCACCCCTTTGGCTGCAGAACTCTAAATCTAGCCGTATATAAATGCTAGATAGAATGATGCAGTCAAAGAAAAGATTAGTCTGAGAATAACATGTAGATGTGCTTTTTAAAGTTTCATTAGTTTAAATATTGACACAATAAGTGTAAAGTTTTAGTGTCTATAAAACAATGAGAGCTGTCATGTTGTAACTTAGGTTACATTCTTTGCTGTGGCCAATTAGGGACAGTTATAAATAAGGCACTAGAGTGGGCAGCCAATGGCTGTGTGGATTATAACAGTGTTCTGCACTTCCTGAAAAGCTCACAATACGATTTATCATTTTATATTACCATCTCAAAGTGTTAAATGTCCCTTTAATGTGATTTTGGATATATGTGAGTATGATTCTACTTCCAAGGCATATTTTTTGCTATATTTTAAGAATTCACAACTTTCTGATATTTAGCAGAATTGAATGGTTTTGAAGCTCTGTCCATTGTCACTCCCACAGCAATTCAGGATTTTATAAGAATCCTGGTTTGCTAAGGACATCTACCTAAGCTGTCCAGCTCTGCCCGCTTCTCGCTATGATGCTCGCCAGTTCTGTGCAAATTAGGGATGGGCAAATGTGGTGAAAGTGCAATTCTCTTGGTAGAACGTATAGTCCTGTGTACATTTGTTTTGTACAATCGAATGTTGATAAGAATGAAAAATCATTACAATTCGGACGCAGTCATTTCTGCAACTATGGCTAAGCACAAATTTTTTTTTTTTTTGCCCTCACATAGCTCACAGGCTTTTAGCAGGTACAATTTGCTAGTACATCATAGCCAGTGAACACAGTCAAATACAGACATTACCACTTACACTATAGACTTATTCAGCCATGTATTCTAGTAGTTTATGGGAGATTCTGTATTATGAGCTCTTAAATCCTCGAAGTGATTTTTTTTTTTTTAAGTCATAGAGCACCGCAAAGCACTAAAATGCCTTAGAAGCTTAGGACAAAGTTTTTGTGGCACAATTTATTACAATATGTTTTTTCTAAGGCTAGCATTATTGTTCACTCTCCTCTCATATCTATAGTGTGCATAGGCTCTTTGACGTATTTGTATTACTCTTTCCCTGCTATTGAGGCGTGCTCCTGGCTTGGCTTAACGCACTCCACTATGGCGTGTATACTGAAGCAGAGCCGATAGTTGGATTTGGCAACACGCAGTTAAAGTTTTCCCGTCACGTTAACGTCTGCTATAAATTTTATTAACTCTGCAAACAGTCAGTATTGTAAGGCTTTTAACATAAACTTTGTTTTTTTATATGGAAGGCATTACATTTATTTTCATAGAGCCATTATTTATTTATGCATACACTATTTCTTTCATGTAATTAGCAAGAGTCCATGAACTAGTGACGTATGGGATATACATTCCTACCAGGAGGGGCAAAGTTTCCCAAACCTTAAAATGCCTATAAATACACCCCTCACCACACCCACAATTCAGTTTTACAAACTTTGCCTCCGATGGAGGTGGTGAAGTAAGTTTGTGCTAGATTCTACGTTGATATGCGCTCCGCAGCAAGTTGGAGCCCGGTTTTCCTCTCAGCGTGCAGTGAATGTCAGAGGGATGTGAGGAGAGTATTGCCTATTTGAATGCAGTGATCTCCTTCTACGGGGTCTATTTCATAGGTTCTCTGTTATCGGTCGTAGATATTCATCTCTTACCTCCCTTTTCAGATCGACGATATACTCTTATATATACCATTACCTCTGCTGATTCTCGTTTCAGTACTGGTTTGGCTTTCTACAAACATGTAGATGAGTGTCCTGGGGTAAGTAAATCTTATTTTCTGTGACACTCTAAGCTATGGTTGGGCACTTTGTTTATAAAGTTCTAAATATATGTATTCAAACATTTATTTGCCTTGACTCAGAATGTTCAACATTCCTTATTTTTCAGACAGTCAGTTTCATATTTGGGATAAATGCATTTGTTTCAATCATTTTTTCTACCTTAAAAAATTTGACTTTTTCCCTGTGGGCTGTTAGGCTCGCGGGGGCAGAAAATGCTTCATTTCTTCTGTTATGTGTGATCAGTCCACGGGTCATCATTACTTCTGGGATATAACTCCTCCCCAACAGGAAATGCAAGAGGATTCACCCAACAGAGCTGCATATAGCTCCTCCCCTCTACGTCAGTCCCAGTCATTCTCTTGCACCCAACGACTAGATAGGATGTGTGAGAGGACTATGGTGATTATACTTAGTTTTTATGACTTCAATCAAAAGTTTGTTATTTTACAATAGCACCGGAGCGTGTTATTACTTCTCTGGCAGAGTTTGAGGAAGAATCTACCAGAGTTTTTTACTATGATTTTAACCGGAGTAGTTAAGATCATATTGCTGTTCTCGGCCATCTGAGGGAGGTAAAAGCTTCAGATCAGGGGACAGCGGGCAGATGAATCTGCATTGAGGTATGTAGCAGTTTTTATTTTCTGAATGGAATTGATGAGAAAATCCTGCCATACCGTTATAATGACATGTATGTATACATTTCAGTATTCTGGGGATGGTATTTCACCGGAACTACTCTGTTAAAAGTCACTAATCCTTTTAATAAGTATTTATCATGTTAAACGTTTTTGCTGGAATGTAGAATCGTTTACATTTCTGAGGTACTGAGTGAATAAATATTTGGGCATTATTTTCCACTTGGCAGTTGTTTGCTTTTAATTGTGACAGTTTCGTTTCTCTTCACTGCTGTGTGTGAGAGGGAGGGGCCGTTTTTGGCGCTCTTTGCTACGCATCAAAAATTTCCAGTCAGCTACTCTTATATTTCCTGCATGATCCGGTTCATCTCTGACAGATCTCAGGGGTCTTCAAACTTCTTTGGAGGGAGGTAGATTCTCTCAGCAGAGCTGTGAGAATTTTATATTGACTGTGAATGAAAACGTTGCTCTGTAATTTTTTATGTCTAATTTAATTATTGTTATTTTACTAATGGGAACAAACCTTTACTAAAAGTTGTGTTGTTTTAAAGTTTGATGCTATAACTGTTTTTCAGTTCATTATTTCAACTGTCATTTAATCGTTTAGTACCTCTTTGAGGCACAGTACGTTTTTGCTAAAAAAGATTATAACCAAGTTGCAAGTTTATTGCTAGTGTGTTAAACATGTCTGACTCAGAGGAAGATATCTGTGTCATTTGTTCCAATGCCAAGGTGGAGCCCAATAGAAATTTATGTACTAACTGTATTGATGCTACTTTAAATAAAAGTCAATCTGTACAATTTGAACAAATTTCACCAAACAGCGAGGGGAGAGTTATGCCGACTAACTCGCCTCACGCGGCAGTACCTGCATCTCCCGCCCGGGAGGTGCGTGATATTATGGCGCCTAGTACATCTGGGCGACCATTACAGATAACATTACAAGATATGGCTACTGTTATGACTGAAGTTTTGTCTAAATTACCAGAACTAAGAGGCAAGCGTGATCACTCTGGGGTGAGAACAGAGTGCGCTGACAATACTAGGGTCATGTCTGATACTGCGTCACAGCTTGCAGAGCATGAGGACGGAGAGCTTCATTCTGTGGGTGACGGTTCTGATCCAAACAGATTGGATTCAGATATTTCAAATTTTAAATTTAAATTGGAGAACCTCCGTGTATTACTAGGGGAGGTTTTAGCAGCTCTCAATGATTGTAACACCGTTGCAATACCAGAGAAATTGTGTAGGTTGGATAAATACTTTGCGGTACCGGCGAGTACTGACGTTTTTCCTATACCTAAGAGACTAACTGAAATTGTTACTAAGGAGTGGGATAGACCCGGTGTGCCGTTCTCACCCCCTCCAATATTTAGAAAGATGTTTCCAATAGACGCCACCACTCGGGACTTATGGCAAACGGTCCCTAAGGTGGAGGGAGCAGTTTCTACTTTAGCTAAGCGTACCACTATCCCGGTGGAGGATAGCTGTGCTTTTTCAGATCCAATGGATAAAAAATTAGAGGGTTACCTTAAGAAAATGTTTGTTCAACAAGGTTTTATATTGCAACCCCTTGCATGTATCGCGCCGATTACGGCTGCGGCAGCATTTTGGATTGAGTCTCTGGAAGAGAACCTTAGTTCATCTACGCTAGACGACATTACGGACAGGCTTAGAGTCCTTAAACTAGCTAATTCATTCATTTCGGAGGCCGTAGTACATTTAACCAAACTTACGGCTAAGAACTCAGGATTCGCCATCCAGGCACGTAGGGCGCTGTGGCTAAAATCCTGGTCAGCTGATGTTACTTCTAAGTCCAAATTACTTAATATACCTTTCAAGGGGCAGTCTTTATTTGGGCCCGGTTTGAAAGAAATTATCGCTGACATTACAGGAGGTAAGGGCCACGCCCTACCTCAAGACAAAGCCAAAGCTAAGGCTAGACAGTCTAATTTTCGTCCCTTTCGGAATTTCAAAACAGGAGCAGCATCAACCTCCACTGCACCAAAACAGGAGGGAGCTGTTGCTCGTTACAGGCAAGGCTGGAAACCTAACCAGTCCTGGAACAAGGGCAAGCAGGCCAGGAAACCTGCTGCTGCCCCAAAGACAGCATGAACCGAGAGCCCTCGATCCGGGACCGGATCTAGTGGGGGGCAGACTTTCTCTCTTCGCCCAGGCCTGGGCAAGAGATGTTCAGGATCCCTGGGCGCTAGAGATCATATCTCAGGGATACCTTCTAGACTTCAAATTATCTCCCCCAAGAGGGAGATTTCATCTGTCAAGGTTGTCAACAAACCAGATAAAGAAAGAAGCGTTTCTACGCTGTGTACAAGATCTGTTATTAATGGGAGTGATCCATCCGGTTCCGCGGTCGGAACAAGGACAAGGGTTCTACTCAAACCTGTTTGTGGTTCCCAAAAAAGAGGGAACTTTCAGGCCAATCTTAGATTTAAAGATTCTAAACAAATTCCTAAGAGTTCCATCGTTCAAAATGGAAACTATTCGGACAATCTTACCCATGATCCAAAAGGGTCAGTACATGACCACAGTGGATTTAAAAGATGCTTACCTTCACATACCGATTCACAAAGATCATCACCGGTACCTAAGGTTTGCCTTCTTAGACAGGCACTACCAGTTTGTAGCTCTTCCATTCGGATTGGCTACGGCTCCAAGAATCTTCACAAAGGTTCTGGGTGCCCTTCTGGCGGTACTAAGACCGCGAGGGATTTCGGTAGCTCCGTATCTAGACGACATTCTAATACAAGCTTCAAGCTTTCAAACTGCCAAGTCTCATACAGAGTTAGTTCTGGCATTTCTAAGGTCGCATGGATGGAAAGTGAACGAAAAGAAGAGTTCTCTTTTTCCTCTCACAAGAGTTCCATTCTTGGGGACTCTTATAGATTCTGTAGAAATGAAGATTTACCTGACAGAAGACAGGTTAACAAAGCTTCTAAATGCATGCCGTGTCCTTCATTCCATTCAACACCCGTCAGTAGCTCAATGCATGGAGGTGATCGGCTTAATGGTAGCGGCAATGGACATAGTACCTTTTGCACGCCTACACCTCAGACCGCTGCAATTGTGCATGCTAAGTCAGTGGAATGGGGATTACTCAGATTTGTCCCCTACTCTGAATCTGAATCAAGAGACCAGAAATTCTCTTCTATGGTGGCTTTATCGGCCACACCTGTCCAGGGGGATGCCATTCAGCAGGCCAGACTGGACAATTGTAACAACAGACGCCAGCCTACTAGGTTGGGGCGCTGTCTGGAATTCTCTGAAGGCTCAGGGACTATGGAATCAGGAGGAGAGTCTCCTTCCAATAAACATTCTGGAATTGAGAGCAGTTCTCAATGCCCTTCTGGCTTGGCCCCAATTAACAACTCGGGGGTTCATCAGGTTTCAGTCGGACAACATCACGACTGTAGCTTACATCAACCATCAGGGAGGGACAAGAAGCTCCCTAGCAATGATGGAAGTATCAAAGATAATTCGCTGGGCAGAGTCTCACTCTTGCCACCTGTCAGCAATCCACATCCCGGGAGTGGAGAACTGGGAGGCGGATTTTTTGAGTCGCCAGACTTTTCATCCGGGGGAGTGGGAACTTCATCCGGAGGTCTTTGCCCAAATACTTCGACGTTGGGGCAAACCAGAGATAGATCTCATGGCGTCTCGCCAGAACGCCAAACTTCCTCACTACGGGTCCAGATCCAGGGATCCGGGAGCGGTTCTGATAGATGCTTTGACAGCACCTTGGAACTTCGGGATGGCTTATGTGTTTCCACCCTTCCCGCTGCTTCCTCGATTGATTGCCAAAATCAAACAGGAGAGAGCATCAGTGATTCTAATAGCGCCTGCATGGCCACGCAGGACTTGGTATGCAGATCTAGTGGACATGTCATCCTGTCCGCCTTGGTCTCTACCTCTAAGACAGGACCTTCTGATACAGGGTCCATTCAAACATCAAAATCTAACTTCTCTGAAGCTGACTGCTTGGAAATTGAACGCTTGATTTTATCAAAACGTGGTTTTTCTGAGTCGGTTATTGATACCCTGATACAGGCTAGGAAGCCTGTTACCAGAAAGATTTACCATAAAATATGGCGTAAATACCTATACTGGTGCGAATCCAAACGTTACTCCTGGAGTAAGGTTAGGATCCCTAGGATATTGTCCTTTCTACAAGAAGGTTTAGAAAAGGGTTTATCAGCTAGTTCATTAAAGGGACAGATTTCAGCTCTGTCCATCTTGTTACACAGGCGTCTGTCAGAAAATCCAGACGTCCAGGCCTTTTGTCAGGCTTTAGCTAGGATCAAGCCTGTGTTTAAAGCTGTTGCTCCGCCATGGAGTTTAAACTTAGTTCTTAACGTTTTACAGGGTGTTCCGTTTGAACCCCTTCATTCCATTGATATAAAATTGTTATCTTGGAAAGTTCTGTTTTTAATGGCTATTTCCTCGGCTCGAAGAGTCTCTGAGTTATCAGCTTTACATTGTGATTCTCCTTATCTGATTTTTCACTCAGACAAGGTAGTTCTGCGTACTAAACCTGGGTTCTTACCTAAGGTAGTCACTAACAGGAATATCAATCAAGAGATTGTTGTTCCATCCTTGTGTCCAAATCCTTCTTCAAAGAAGGAACGTCTTCTACACAATCTGGATGTAGTTCGTGCCCTCAAGTTCTACTTGCAGGCAACTAAAGATTTTCGCCAAACTTCTTCCCTGTTTGTCGTTTATTCTGGACAGAGGAGAGGTCAAAAAGCTTCTGCTACCTCTCTCTCTTTTTGGCTTCGTAGCATAATACGTTTAGCCTATGAGACTGCTGGACAGCAGCCTCCTGAAAGAATTACAGCTCACTCCACTAGAGCTGTGGCTTCCACTTGGGCCTTTAAGAATGAGGCCTCTGTTGAACAGATTTGCAAGGCTGCAACTTGGTCTTCGCTTCATACTTTTTCCAAATTTTACAAATTTGACACTTTTGCTTCTTCGGAGGCTATTTTTGGGAGAAAGGTTCTTCAGGCAGTGGTTCCTTCTGTATAATGAGCCTGCCTATCCCTCCCGTCATCCGTGTACTTTTGCTTTGGTATTGGTATCCCAGAAGTAATGATGACCCGTGGACTGATCACACATAACAGAAGAAAACATAATTTATGCTTACCTGATAAATTCCTTTCTTCTGTTGTGTGATCAGTCCACGGCCCGCCCTGTTTTAAGGCAGGTAAATATCTTTTAAATTATACTCCAGTCACCACTTCACCCTTGGTTACTCCTTTCTCGTTGATTCTTGGTCGAATGACTGGGACTGACGTAGAGGGGAGGAGCTATATGCAGCTCTGTTGGGTGAATCCTCTTGCATTTCCTGTTGGGGAGGAGTTATATCCCAGAAGTAATGATGACCCGTGGACTGATCACACAACAGAAGAAAGGAATTTATCAGGTAAGCATAAATTATGTTTTTATTGCGTCATTCTTGGCGCTGACTTTTTTGGCGCAAAATTTTTTTTCTGTTTCCGGCGTCATACGTGTCGCCGGAAGTTGCGTCATTTTTTGAGTTTTTTTTGCGTCAAAAATGTCGGCGTTCCGGATGTGGCGTCATTTTTGGCGCCAAAAGCATTTAGGCGCCAAATAATGTGGGCGTCTTTTTTGGCGCTAAAAAATATGGGCGTCATTTTTTGTCTCCACATTATTTAAGTCTCATTATTTATTGCTTCTGGTTGCTAGAAGCTTGTTCACTGGCATTTTTTTTCCCATTCCTGAAACTGTCATTTAAGGAATTTGTTCAATTTTGTTTTATATGTTGTTTTTTTCTTTTACATATTGCAAGATGTTCCACGTTGCAACTGAGTCAGAAGATACTTCAGGAAAATCACTGCCCAGTGCTGGAGCTACCAAGCTAAGTGCATCTGCTATAAACTTTTGGTATCTGTTTCTCCAGCTGTTGTTTGTATTGCATGTCATGTCAAACTTATTAATGCAGATAAAATTTCCTTTAGTACTGTTACATTACCTGTTGCTGTTCCGTCAACATCTAATTTTCAGAGTGTTCCTGATAACATAAGAGATTTTATTTTTTAAATCCATTAAGAAGGCTATGTCTGTTATTTCTCCTTCTAGTATACATAAAAGTCTTTTAAAACTTCTCTTTTTTCAGATGAATTTTTAAATGAACATCATCATTCTGATACTAATAATGGTTCTTCTGGTTCAGAGGTTTCTGTCTCAGAGGTTGATGCTGATAAATCTTTGTATTTGTTCAAGATGGAATTTATTCGTTCTTTACTTAAAGAAGTATTATTTGCATTACAAATAGAGGATTCTGGTCCTCTTGATACTAAATGTAAACGTTTAAATAAGGTTTTTAAATCTCCTGTAGTTATTCCAGAAGTGTTTAATCTCCCTGATGCTATTTCTGAAGTAATTTCCAGGGAATGGAATAATTTGGGTAATTTATTTACTCCTTCTAGACGTTTAAGCAATTATATCCTGTGCCATCTGACAGATTAGAGTTTTTTTGGGACAAAAATCCCTAAGGTTATGGGGCTGTCTCTACTCCTGCTAATGTACTACTATTCCTACGGCAGATAGTACTTCATTTAAGGATCCTTTAGATAGGAAAATTGAATCCTTTCTAAGAAAAGCTTACTTATGTTCAGGTAATCTTCTTAGACCTGCTATATTTTTAGCGGATGTTGCTGCAGCTTCAACTTTTTGGTTAGAAGTTTTAGCGCAACAAGTAACAGATCATAATTTTATAGCATTATTATTATTCTATAACATGCTAATAATTTTATTGGTGATACCATCTTTTGATATCATTAGAGTTGATGTCAGGTATATGTCTCTAGCTATTTTAGCTAGAAAAGCTTTATGGATTAAACTTGGAATGCTGATATGTCTTCTAAGTCAACTTTGCTTTCCCTTTCTTTCCAGGGTAAATAATCATTTTCGTTCCTTTCCTCACAACAAGGAACAAAAGCCTGATCCTTCATCCTCAGGAGCGGTATCAGTTTGGAAACTATTTCCAGTTTGGAATATATCCAAGCCTTATAGAAACCTATAGCTCCTAAGTACCTATGAAGGTGCGGCCCTTATTCCAGCTCAGCTGGTATGGGGCAGATTACGTTTTCTTCAAAGAAATTTGGATCAATTCCGTTCTCAATCTCTGGTTTCAGAACATTGTTTCAGAAAGGTACAGAATTGGCTTCAAGTTAAGGCCTCCTGCTAAGAGATTTTTTTTCTTTCCCGTGTCCCAGTTAACACAGCAAGGCTCAGCGTTTCTGAAATGTGTTTCAGATCTAGAGTTGGCTGGAGTAATTATGCCAGTTCCAGTTCTGGAACAGGGGCTGGGGTTTTATTTTATCTCTTCATTGTACCAAAGAAGGTCAATTCCTTCAGACCAGTTCCGGATCTATCATTATTGAATCGTTATGTTAGGATACCAACATTCAAGATGGTTACTGTAGGACTATCCTGCCTTTTGTTTAGCAAGGGCATTATATGTCTACAATAGATTTACAAGATGTGTATCTGCATATTCCGATTCATCCAGATCACTTTTAGTGTCTGAGATTCTCTTTTTAGACAAGCATTACCAGTTTTGTGGCTCTACCGTTTGGCCTAGCCTCAGTTCCAAGAATTTTTTTCAAAGGTTATCGGTGCCCTTCTTTCTGTAATCAGAGAACAGGGTTTTGGTATTTCCTTATTTGGACGATATCTTGGTACTTGCTCAGTCTTCTCATTTTCGAAGAATCTCATACGAATCGACTTGTGTTGTTTCTTCAAGTTCATGGTTGGAGGATCAATTTACCAATCAGTTCATTGATTCCTCAGACAAGGGTAACCTTTTTAGGTTTCTAGATAGATTCAGTGTCTATGACTCTGTCCTTGTCAGACAAGAGAAGTTTAACATTGATATCAGCTTGTCAAAACCTTCAGTCACAATCATTCCCTTTGGTAGCCTTATGCATGGAAATGTTAGGTCTTAGGACTGCCGCATCAGATGCGATCTCCTTTGCTCGTTTTCACATGCGACCTCTTCAGCTCTGTATGCTGAACCAATGGTGCAGGGATTACTCAAAGATATCTCAATTAATATCTTTAAACCGATTTTACGACACTCTCTGACATGGTGGACAGATCACCATCGTTTAGTTCAGGGGGCTTCTTTGTTCTTCCGACCTGGACTATAATCTCAACAGATGCAAGTCTTACAGGTTGGGGAGCTGTGTGGGGGTATCTGACGGCACAAGGGGTTTGGGAATCTCAGGAGGTGAGATTTCCGATCAATATTTTGGAACTCCGTGCAATTTTCAGAGCTCTTCAGTCTTGGCCTCTTCTGAAGAGAGAGTTGTTCATTTGTTTTCAGATAGACAATGTCACAACTGTGGCATACATCAATCATCAAGGAGGGACTCACAGTCCTCTGGCTATGAAAGAAGTATCTCGAATTTTGGTTTGGACGGAATCCAGCTCCTGTCTAATCTCTGCGGTTCATATCCCAGGTATGGACAATTGGAAAGCGGATTATCTCAGTCGCTAAACGTTGCACTTGGGCGAATGGTCTCTTCACCCAGAGGTATTTCCTCAGATTGTTCAAATGTGGGAACTCCCAGAAATAGATCTGATGGCTTCTCATCTAAACAAGAAACTTCCCTGGTATCTGTCCGGATCCCGGGATCCTCGGGCGGAGGCAGTGGATGCATTTTTTTCCTTGGAAGTATCATCCTGCCTATATCTTTCCGCCTCTAGTTTTTCTTCCAAGAGTAATCTCCAAGATTCTGAAGGAATGCTCGTTTGTTCTGCTGGTAGCTCCGGCATGGCCTCACAGGTTTTGGTATGCGGATCTGGTCCGGATGGCCTCTTGCCAACCGTGGACTCTTCCGTTAAGACCAGACCTTCTGTCGCAAGGTCCTTTTTTCCATCAGGATCTGAAATCCTTATATTTAAAGGTATGGAGATTGAACGCTTGATTCTGGGTCAAAGAGGTTTCTCTGACTCTGTGATTAATACTATGTTACAGGCGCGTAAATCTGTATCTAGAGAGATATATTATAAAGTCTGGAAGACTTATATTTCTTGGTGTCTTTCTCATCATTTTTTGGCATTCTTTTAGAATACCGAGAATTTTACAGTTTCTTCAGGATGGTTTAGATAAGGGTTTGTCCGCAAGTTCCTTGAAAGGTCAAATCTCTGCTCTTTCTGTTCTTTTTTATAGAAAGATTGCTATTCTTCCTGATATTCATTGTTTTGTACAAGCTTTGGTTCGTATAAAACCTGTCATTAAGTCAATTTCTTCTCTTTGGAGTTTGAATTTGGTTCTGGGGGCTCTTCAGGTTCCTCCGTTTGAACCTATGCATTCATTGGACATTAAATTACTTTCTTGGAAAGTTTTGTTCCTTTGGCAATCTCTTCTGCCAGAAGAGTTTCTGAATTATCTGCTCTTTCTTGTGAGTCTCCTTTTCTGATTTTTCATCAGGATAAGGCGGTGTTGCGAACTTCTTTTGATTTTTTACCTAAAGTTGTGAATTCCAACAACATTAGTAGAGAATTTGTGGTTCCTTCATTATGTCCTAATCCTAAGAATTCTAGGGAGAAATCGTTGCATTCCTTGGATGTTGTTAGAGCTTTGAAATATTATGTTGAAGCTACTAAGTCTTTCCGTAAGACTTCTAGTTTATTTGTTATCTTTTCCGGTTCTAGAAAAGGCCAGAAAGCTTCTGCCATTTCTTTGGCATCTTGGTTGAAATCTTTATTTCATCATGCTTATGTCGAGTCGGGTAAAACTCCGCCTCTAAGGATTACAGTTCATTCTACTAGTTCAGTTTCTACTTCCTGGGCGTTTAGGAATGAAGCTTCGATTGATCGGATTTGCAAAGCAGCAACTTGGTCCTCTTTGCATACTTTTTCTAAATTCTACCATTTTGATGTGTTTTCTTCTTCTGAAGCAGTTTTTGGTAGAAAAATACTTCTGGCAGTGGTTTCAGTTTGAATCTTCTGCTTATGTTTTTCATTAAACTTTATTTTGGGTGTGGATTATTTTCAGCAGGAATTGGCTGTCTTTATTTTATCCCTCCCTCTCTAGTGACTCTTGTGTGGAAAGATCCACATCTTGGGTAGTCATTATCCCATACGTCACTAGCTCATGGACTCTTGCTAATTACATGAAAGAAAACATAATTTATGTAAGAACTTACCTGATAAATTCATTTCTTTCATATTAGCAAGAGTCCATGAGGCCCGCCCTTTTTTGTGGTGGTTATGATTTTTTTGTATAAAGCACAATTATTCCAATTCCTTATTTTATATGCTTTCGCACTTTTTTCTTATCACCCCACTTCTTGGCTATTCGTTAAACTGAATTGTGGGTGTGGTGAGGGGTGTATTTATAGGCATTTTAAGGTTTGGGAAACTTTGCCCCTCCTGGTAGGAATGTATATCCCATACGTCACTAGCTCATGGACTCTTGCTAATATGAAAGAAATGAATTTATCAGGTAAGTTCTTACATAAATTATGTTTTTTAATCATGGTTATAAATTCATTAAGAGGGTTTTAAGGGGAAATTACTCATATTTATTACTTGCTATTATCTCGGTCCTTCTGCTTAGGACCTTAATTACGATTTTACTTCTCTCCCCTCATTGTGTTTATAATTTACAATAAATATGTTATAGTGGTTATTTGTCAAACAGGTAATTGATGGCAGTGCCGGCCTTGATAATACAGTGACTTCAGCAATAAACATTCAGATTTCAATAAAAGAATAGCTCTTGATAAAGGTGATTGAGCCACTGAAACGCGTTGTGCTTTTGAATTGTTTTTATTAAAAATTGTTTGAAGATATATTTCTTGAGAGTCTTCAATGTAACAATTTTTAAATCATTTGTGTTCCTTTCCAAAGGTTCATTTGGAGAAGAGTGCTGAGGTCACCGACCTACCAAGTCCGGCGCCGACATCTATTACCTGTTTTATATCTGGAGTTGGAGAGATCAGGGCTGGCAGCAACTTGAAGGAAAGTTAAATATTTTTTTACCATTGATAATATTTTATAGTGGTTATTTGTGTCACTGTATTCTCTTTCTGTATTTACTGAAGCATACTAGAACCGTTCCCACTTTCATATCCTTAATCCATTAATAGGGTAGATCCACTGCTCACTTTTATACCCAATTGTAGGAGTATTTTATGCAAATTTGTAACTAGGAATAACTCCAGCTCAGTTTTGCATTTTATGTATGGATTGCCTTATGCAAGCTAATAAAATAATGCTGTTCTTGCCTGTAAGGACTCAATTTATCAAGCAAAGGTGGAAAGGGGCGTTACATATTGTCCGCCCCAGCTGGCTTCTTTTGGGCAGCAATCCGCTGCCAGAATTCACCATTGCATCCGAGCGCTATCTTGCGCTTGCGTGCAACGCTGCCCACGCACAGCCAATCACGTGCGGCCAGAAGCGTTCAATCCCCCGGTTAGACGAGACCGAGTATTAAGCAGGTGACCACTGCTTGATAAATACTGACTGCAGGTTCTCTTGTGAGAACCTGCAGTCGTAGTGCAGGAGAAGGCTGGATAAATCGGACCCTTAAGGTATCTGTCCTCCCTCTGTTTGTACCGTACAAGAGAGTTCTTCAGATTTTGCTACAGGATTTAAAGTTTTCTGTGCGCTCAAAATGTTTCAGCGATGTCCTCCAAGTAAATGCAAAGGAATCTCTAAGGATCAGACAAGCTATACAGTTACTTCAAACTCAGATTTTAGCATCTCAGATTAGTCTTCTGAAGGTGAAATGATTTCAGATGATCAGGAGTTTGTTGCTGATCACAATACAGACTTCTCCTCCTTTTATGTTCAAGCTTGAATTTCTTTGCTCTCTACTAAGGCGATGTGTGTACTTTAGGAGTACAAGTCTTAAATCCTTCTGACTAAAGATCCATCAAACAATTGGATTTACTTTTCAGACCTTCTATTATAGCTGCAGAGGTATTTTTCCTATTCCAGAAGAGATTACGGAGATGATTGCCAAAGAGTGGTCTAAGCCTGGGTTTCCTTTATTCCATCCTCAAGAGGATGTTTTCCCTTGCAGGTTTCTACTATAGAGCATTGGGAATCTATTCCTTAAAGGGACAGTCTACTCCAGAATTTTTATTGTTTAAAAAGATAGATAATCCCTTTATTTACCATTCCCCTGTTTTGCATAACCAACACGGTTATATTAATATACTTTTTACCTTAGTGATTACTTTGTATCTAAGCCTCTGCAGACTGCCCCTTATAGCAGTTATTTTGCCAGATTTGCATTTTAGCCAATCAGTGCTGATTTATAAATAACTCCACGGTAATAAGCATTATGTTATCTATATGGCACACATGAACTAGCACTGTCTAGCTTTTTTAAAAAAAACTCTAAATGCGCTGAGATAAGAGGCAGCCTTCAAGGGCTTAGAAATTAGCATATGAGCCTACCTAGGTTTAGCTTTCAACAAAGAATAGCAAGAGAAAAAAGCAAAGTTGATAATAAAAGTAAATTGGAAAGTTGTTTTAAAATTGTATGCCCTATCTGAATCATGAAAGTTTAATTTTGACTAGACTGTCCCTTTAAGTGGATGGTACAGTTTCCACTTATGTTATCACTCTACTATTCCTTTAGAGAAAATTATGTTTTTTAAAGTCCCTTAGATAGAAACCCAGACTCTTTTACATAAGAGCCCTTTTACAAGTTAGTTACTTGTTTAGCCCAGCTATCACTACTGCTTGTGTTGCAGTGACTCTACTCCTTGGTGTTATAATCTTTCTGATCAGATTTCAGAAGATTCTAAAGCTAAAGTTTTAAGGGCTAGATTTCGAGTGGAGCACAGTATTGCATCACCAGTTGTAATTCTATGTACATGGTTTCACATAAGACCTCTTCAACTCTGCATTATTATTATTATTTTTTATTGGTTATTTGTAGAGCACCAACAGATTCCACAGCGCTATAAAAATAGGCAGTATACAAGGTAACATTTATAGGGATCAAATGGGTAGAGGGCCCTGTCTAGAGTTGCACTGTTGTAGTCAGCTCTTAAGAAGGTGATCTGCAAACAGTTGGGCTCTTAGGCTCACATGCTAAGGGGGTTCAAAGGGATAGTAATGGAGGAGGGGAACTGGTATAAAGTAGGTTAGTAGGTTGTATGCATCCCTGAATGGTGGAGTCTTTAGGGGCGTTTGAAGCTTTCAAAACTAGGGTAGAGGCAGAGAGTTCCACAAGAGAGGAGCCAGTCTGGAGAAGTCCTGTAAACGGTAATGTGAGGAAGTAACAAGAGAGGAGGAGAGGAGGAGGTCATGAGCAGAGCAAAGGGGACAGGAGTGAGAGTATCTGGAGACAAGGTCTGGGATATAGGGGGGAGCAGTTTAGTTGAGGGCTTTGTATATCAGAGTGAGAATGTGTTTGTGTTTAATCCTGAAGGCAAGAGAAGGCCAGTGAAGGGATTGGCAGAGAGGTGCAGCAGATGAAGAGCGACGTGTAAGGAAGATGAGCCTGGCAGAGGCATTCATTATGGATTGTAAAGGAGCTAGGTGGCAGCTAGGGAAACCATAGAGGAGAGAGTTGCAGTAGTCGAGGCGGGAAAGGAGGAGAGAGTGGATTAAAAACTTAGTTGTGTCTTATGTAAGGAAATGTCTCAGTTTAGTGATGTTTTTAAGGTGGAAGCGGCAGGATTTAGCCAAGGACTGAATGTGAGGAGTGAAAGAAAGATCTGAGTCAAATGTGACCCCGAGACATTGGGCATGCAGGGTAGGGGTAATGATGGAGTTATAGAGAGATTGAGGGTGGAGATTTTGGAAGAAGGGGGGAAATAAGGAGCTAAGTTTTAAAGAGATCTAGCTTAGGTAGTGAGAGGACATCCAGGAAGAGATGTGAGAAAGACAGTTAGTGACACGGGTTAGCAAGGAAGGAGATAGGTCTGGTGCAGAGAGGTAGATTCGGGTGTCATCGGCATACAAATGATATTGAAACCCGTGGGGCTTTATTAGGAAACCTAATGATGACGTGTAGATTGATGAGAGAAGGGGACCAAGGACAGAACATTGGGGTACCCCAACAGAAAGTGGTAACGGGGCAGAGGAAGACCCAGAGAAGGCTACACTAAAGGTACGGTTAGACAGGTAGGAAGAGAACCACGAGAGGGCTGTGTCACAAATGCTGAAGGATTGGAGGGTTTGGAGCAAAAGAAGGAGGTCAACAGTATCAAAGGCTGCGGACAGATCAAAGAGGATAAGCAAAGAGAAGTAGCCTTTGGATTTTGCTATAAGTAGGTCGTTGGTAACCTTAACGATTGTTGTCTCTATGGAGTGATGGGCCTGAAATCCAGATTGCAGTGGGTCAAGGAGGGAGTTTAATGTAAGGAAATGGATAGGCGTGCATATATTAGCTTTTCAAGAAGCTTTGAGGCAAGAGAGAATAGGGAAATAGGGCGGTAGTTAGATGGGGAGGTTGGATCGAGAGAAGGTTTTTTGAGGAAAGGTGTGACCAGTGCATGTTTTAGAGATGAGGGAAATATACCGGTGCTGAGGGAGAGGTTGAAAATGTGTGTGAATATAGGGGTAAGAGTAGAAGAGAGGGAGGGGAGTAGCTATGAGGGGATGAGTCGAGGGGACAGGTAGTGAGGTAAGAGCACAGTATAAGTGCAGAAACTTCTTCCTCTGTAACAAGGGAGAAAGATTGGGTTTTGGTAGATTGCAAGCTTTTGTGGGAGTGAGAGACTGGAAGTATGTTGAGAGCTGATTTCGCTTTTGATGGAGTTGATTTTATTATTAAAGTGGCTGGCAAAATCTTGAGCTGACAGAGAAGTTGTATTAGGAGGTGGGGGTGGGCGGAGAAGAGTATTGAAAAGTTGAGAACAGGTGTTTTGGGTTTGAAGAAAGAGTAGAGATAAGAGTAGAGAAGTAATGTTGTTCTAGTCTATGGTGAAGGGTCTGCACTCTGCTCTCTCAAAGGATCCTTTTGGATTCCACAACAAAGCAATATCTATCCAGGAAGATAGATCACCAGTTAATTTCTCTTTGGGCATCCTTTTTCTGTCCAACGTGGACAATAATCATGATAGTTTTTAGTCACTCTGGTTGGGTGCAGTATGGAGGTCCAGAATAGCATAAGGAGCTTGATCTCCTCTGGAGACATCTTTTACAATAAAATATATTTGTACTTTGTGCCATTTTCAAGGCAATTCAGAGCTGACCTCTTCTGAAAAAAGAGACATCTGTTTTTAAGGATCCACGGGTAGAGTTTGTAGATGTTCTAACTGCTCCTTGGTCTTCTGTCATGTTTATATTTTTCCTCTAGTTGTTCTGCTGCCAAGACTGTTAGCTCAGTTCAATCAGGAGCTCTCATCAGTAATTCTGATTGCTCCTGCTTGGTCTTGCAGAACTTAGTTTACGAATCTGGTATAAATGTCCAGATGTCTGTGGTCTCTTCAAATGACAGGATTTCTGTTTCTGAAGTTAGAGA
The DNA here is from genome assembly GCF_027579735.1 of Bombina bombina. Classification (NCBI taxonomy): domain Eukaryota; kingdom Metazoa; phylum Chordata; class Amphibia; order Anura; family Bombinatoridae; genus Bombina; species Bombina bombina. The sequence continues at coordinate 399,637,688 of NC_069505.1, read as the reverse complement.
GTTATCTTAAATAATATTCCCTGATTTAAGATGATTTAAGAATTAGTTTTACCAAAGTAACAACTCAACTAGAATTTTCTACATTGTTAAACCATATTGACCGAGTCAGCAGACTGTTCCCTCCCTGTGTCACATGACACTGAGCTATATGTGTGTTATTGGTTATATTCAGATTGGTAGAAGAGTACAACTGGCTACAGGACGGTGTACCAGTGTAACTGGAAGCAAGTGACACTAATAATGCCTATGCTATTGGTCGAAGACAGAGAGGCAGAAGAACACAATTGGCTAATGGAAATGGCTAATGTGGCAGAGCTCATTTGAAGGGGAAATGTCAACTATCTGATACTCTATGGGATGTACTGGAGCCTCTGAGTGGTAGATTAAAGGTACAGTAAAGTCAAATTTAAAGTTTCATGATTCAGAGAGTGTGCAGTTTAAAGTACCTTTCCAATAAACTTCAGCAATGCACTACTGGGAGCTAGCTGCTGATTGGTGGCTATGCATATATATTTCCTGTCATTGGCTCACTAGATGTGTTTCGCTAGCTTCCAGTAGTGCATTGCTGCTGCTTCAACAAAGGATATCAAGAGAATAAAGCACATTTGATAATCGGTTAGTTAGAAAGTTAGGGTTGTCACCTTTAATTCAGGCGAAAACCAAAGACTCTGGCTCTGTGCACAGCAAAATGTTTGTTTTTCTGCAGAGTACACACTATATATATAATAGCGCATAAATTTAAACTTTCAGACGGATAGTCAGACTCATGCACATTCACACATGCTCACACACACATTCACACTATCACACACACTCACACACACACACACACACACTCATACGCAAATACGCATTCTTTCTCACACACACAGAAAGACACTGAAAGAAACAAAGACACTTACACACACATACATTTTCTCACACACACTCAAATGCACTTACTCTTTTACAGACTCCCACACAAAGACACTTAAACACACACATAGACGCAGTCACACACTCAGACACACAAACACACTCAGGCACACACATACATTCTCTCTCATACACTCACTCTTTCACACACAGACTCACACACAAAGACACTTACACAGACTCAGACACACACACACTCCAACACTCAGGCACACACATACATTATCTCTCACACACTCGAATACACTCACTCTTTACACACACAGAAAGACACTGACAAACACAAATATACTTGCACACACACTCCCACACTCAGACACACACATACATTGTCTCTCACACACATTTAAATTTGCTCACTCTTTCACACACAGACTCACACACACAAAGACACTTACACAAACATACAGACGCACTCACACACACACACACACAAAGACACTTACAGACACACACAAAGACACTCACACACACACAAAGGCACTTACACTCACACACACAAAGACACATACAGAGACGCAATCACACACACACATGCACTCACACACACATAAAGACACTTACACACAAAGACACTTACACACACACAGATGCTTACACACACAAACGCACTCACACACACGCACTAAGACACCTACACACACAGATGCACTCACACACACAGACGCACTTACACACAAAGACACTTACACACACACAGGCGCACTCACACACACAAACGCACTTACACACACAGGCGCACTCACGCACACACACACGCGCACTCACACACACAGACGCACTCACACACGCAAGATAAGTTACTGTAGCCATGTGCAGTATGTTGCAAATGCACAATGTCACCTATTTGGCTGTTTCCCACCAAACCCTGACATTTGCATGACCAGCTTCAAACACAGAGACACAAATGGAAACCCGAACTGTCTGTGTCATTCCCAGACAGATGACAACTCTATGGAAAGTTGTTAAAATTGTTATGTTCATGAAATGTGGGTTTTCCTGTCCTTTTAAGTACAGATCACATCATATTTTGCACATATTAAAATGAAATACAGGGAAAATTCACAGCACAATATCATTTGGAAAAAAACAAGGAGAGAATTTGGAGTGTTTTTATTTTTGGGGGATTTCTTCACAGGTTTTTTTGTTTTCTCTTGTAAGATGTATGTAGTCCACGGATTCATCCATACTTGTGGGATATTCTCCTTCCCTACAGGAAGTGGCAAAGAGAGCACCCACAGCAGAGCTGTCTATATAGCTCCTCCCTTAGCTCCACCCCCCAGTCATTCTCTTTGCCTACTCTAAGTACTAGGAAGGGCAGAGTGAGTGTGGTGACAAAACAAAATAATTTTTGTTCCTTTCGGAACTTCAAGGGTGGTCCCGCTTCAGCTTCCCCTGCTGCAAAGCAAGAGGGGAATTTTGCCCAATCCAAATCAGTCTGGAGACCTAACCAGGCTTGGAACAAGGGTAAGCAGGCCAAGAAGCCTGCAGCTGCCTCTAAGACAGCATTGAAGGGTAGCCCCCGATCCGGGACCTGATCTAGTATTGGGGCAGACTCTCTCTCTTCGCTCAGGCTTGGACAAGAGATGTTCACGATTCCTGGGCCTTAGAAATTGTGTCCCAGGATATCTTCTGGACTTCAAAGACTCTCCCCCAAGGGGGAGATTTCACATTTCTCAATTGTCTGTAAACCAGACAAAGAGAGAGGCGTTCATAACGCTGTGTAGAAGATCTACATACCATGGGAGTAATCCACCCCAGTTCCCAAAGGCGAACAAGGGCTAGGGTTTTACTCAAGCCTGTTTGTGGTTCCCAAAAAAGAGGGAACTTTAGACCAATCTTGGATCTCAAAATTCTAAACAAAATTCCTCAGAGTACCATCATTCAAGATGGAGACGTATTCGGACTATTCTAACCGTTGTCCAGGAGGGTCAATATATGACTACCGTGGACTAAAAGGATGCGTATCTACACATCCCTATTCACAGAGATCATCATCAATTCCTCAGATTTGCCTTTCTGGACAGGCATTACCAGTTCATGGCCCTTCCCTTCGGGTTGGCCACAGCTCCCAGAATTTTCACAAAAGTGCTAGGGTCCCTTTTGGAGGTGCTAAGGCCGCGGGGCATAGCAGTGGCACCTTATCTAGACGACATCTTAATTCAGGCGTCGACTTTCCAACTAGCCAAGTCTTACACGGACATCGTGTTGGCTTTTCTCAGATCTCACAAGTGGAAGGTGAACATAAAAAAGAGTTCTCTCTTCCCTCTCACAAGAGTTTTCTTCCTAGGGACTATTATAGACTCGGTAGAAATGAAAATATTTCTGACAGAGGTCAGAAAATCAAAACTCTTAACCACTTGCCGAGCTCTTCATTCCATTCCTCGGCCATCAGTGGCCCAGTGCATGGAGGTTATCGGACTCATGGTAGCGCAATGGACATAGTTCCTTTTGCCCGCCTACGCCTCAGACCACTGCAACTATGCATGCTCAAACAGTGGAATGGGGATTATGCAGATTTATCTCCTCAACTGCATCTGGACCAGGAGATCAGAGATTCTCTTCTCTGGTGGTTGTCTCAGGACCACCTGTCTCAGGGAATGTGTTTCCGCAGGCCAGAGTGGCTCATAGTAACGACAGATGCCAGCCTGTTAGGCTGGGGTGCAGGTCTGAACTCCCTGAAAGCACAGGGCTTATGGTCTCAGGAGGAAACTCTCCTCCTGATAAACATTCTAGAACTGAGAGCGATATTCAATGCGCTTCAAGCGTGGCCTCAGCTTGCTGCGGCCAAATTCATCAGATTTCAGTCGGACAACATCACGACTGTAGCTTATATCAATCATCAAGGAGGAACACGGAGTTCTCTAGCGATGATGGAGGTAACCAAAATAATCCGATGGCGGAGGATCACTCTTGCCATCTCTCAGCAATCCATATCCCAGGAGTAGAGAACTGGGAGGCGGATTGACTAAGTCGTCAGACTTTTCATCCGGGGGAGTGGGAGCTCCATCCAGAGGTATTTGCCCAGCTGACTCAGCTATGGGGCACACCAGAATTGGATCTAATGGCGTCCCGTCAGAATGCCAAACTTCCTCGTTACGGGTCCAGGTCCCGGGATCCCCAGGCGTTACTGATAGATGCTCTAGCAGTGCCCTGGTCCTTCAATCTGGCCTATGTATTTCCACCGTTTCCTCTCCTCCCACATCTGGTTGCCAGAATCAAGCAGGAGAGAGCTTTGGTGATTCTGATAGCACCTGCGTGGCCACGCAAGACTTGGTATGCAGACCTAGTGGACGTGTCATCGGTTCCACCGTGGACTCTGCCAATGAGGCAGGACCTTCTAATCCAAGGTCCATTCACGCATTCAAATCTAATTTCTCTGCGTCTGACTGCTTGGAGATTGAACGCCTGATTCTATCAAAGCGTGGTTTCTCTGAGTTGGTCATTGATACCCTGATTCAAGCTAGAAAGCCTGTCACCAGGAAGATCTATCATAAGATTTGGCGCAAATATTTTTATTGGTGTGAATCCAAGGTTTACTCATGGAGTAAGATTAGGATTCCTAGAATATTGTCCTTTCTCCAAGAAGGATTGGAGAAGGGATTATCAGCTAGTTCCTTAAAAGGACAAATATCTGCTTTGTCTATTCTTTACACAAAAGTCTGGCAGATGTCCCAGACGTTCAAGCGTTTAGTCAGGTCTTGGTTAGGATCAAGCCTGTATTTAAACCCGTTGCTCTGCCATGGAGCCTAAACGTAGTTCTTAAAGTTCTTCAAGGGGTTCCGTTTGAACCTATGCATTCCATACATATTAAGCTTCTATCTTGGAAAGTTTTGTTTTTAGTAGCTATCTCTTCGGCTCGAAGAGTTTCTGAGTTATCTTCTTTACAGTGGTGATTCACCTTACCTTGTGTTTTCCATGCAGATAAGGAGTGTTTTTGAGTACCAAACCTGGGTTTCTTCCTAAGGTTGTTTCTAATAGGAATATCAATCAGGAGTTTGTTGTTCCTTCACTGTGTCCTAATCCTTCATCAAAGAAGGAACGTCTGTTGCACATATCTTGATGTGGTTCGTGTCTTTAAAGTTTTACTTACGAGCTACTAAAGATTTCCGTCAAACATCTTCATTTGTTTGTTGTTTATTCTGGTAAACGGAAAGGTCAAAAGGCTATCGGCTACCTCTCTTTCCTTTTGGGCTTGAAAAAGCATCATCCTTGTTGGCTTATGAGACTAGCTGGCCACAGCCTCCTGAAAGAATTACTGCACATTCTACTAGAGCAGTGGCTTCCACACACGAGCTTTTAAAAAATGAGGCTTCTGTTGAACAGATTTGTAAGGCGGCGACTTGTCTTCGCTTCATACTTTTTCCAAATTTTACAAATTCGATACTTTTGCTTCTTCCGGTAGGCTATTTTTGGGAGAAAAGGTTCTAAAGCAGTGGTTGCCTTCCATTTAAGGTACCTTCTTGTCCCTCACCCTTCATCCGTGTCCTAAAGTATGGATGAATCCGTGGACTCGATACATCTTACAAGAGAAAACATAATTTATGCTTACCTGAATAAATTTATTTTCTCTTGTGGTGGTATCGAGTCCATGGCCCGCCCTGTTTATTTAAGACAGGCAGTATATTTTTATTTAAAAAACTTCAGTCACCACTGCACCCTATAGTTTCTCCTTTTTCTTCCTAGCCTTCGGTCGAATGACTGGGGGGTGGAGCTAAGGGAGGAACTATATAGACAGCTCTGCTGTGGGTGCTCTCTTTGCCACTTCCTGTAGGGAAGGAGAATATCCCACAAGTATGGATGAATCCGTGGACTCGATACATCACAAGAGAAATAAATTTATCAGGTAAGCATAAATTATGTTTTGTTTTTTTTTTCTTTAAGAAGATTTTTTTCAGTTATTTTTTTTCCTGTAGCTTAGCTTAAAGGGACATAAAACCCACTTTTTTGTGATTCAGAAAGACCATGTAATTTTTAACAACTTTCAAATGTACTTTTATTACATAATTTGCTTCATTCACTTGATATCCTTTGTTGAAAATCAAATGTAAATAGGCTCAGTAGCTGCTGATTGGTGACTGCACATAGATGCCTTGTGTGATTGGCTTACCCTTGTGGATTGCTATTTTTTTAACAAAGGATACCTTAAGAATGAAGCAAATTAGATAATAGAAGTAAATTGGAATGTTGTTTAAAATTGTATTCTCTATCTGAATCATGAAAGAAAAATTTGGGGTTTCATGTTCCTTTAAGTTGCTAGTTATTTTTTTTTGCAATTTAAAGGTAAATAACTGTGTCTATGGCAGGAATAATTTTAAAAGGGACAGTAAATAGGATTGTTGATGCCTTGTATTTTAAAGCATAAATGATAGTGCAGTAAAACAACTTTGAATATACATTTAGGGCTAGATTGCAAGTGGAGTGCTAATTTATTGCGCACAACGTAAATGGGCAAAATTCACCAGTTTTACGCAATAAATAACCAGCCATTACAAGTGGACTGGTAATTGCTACCAGCGCGAGATCACGGTACCAATTAGCGGTCAAAAAAAATGAACCAGACGTCAGACCTCTGGTATTTTTTAAATGTCCCCCAAATGCCCCCAAAAATAAAGGGGCATTAAACACTAAACATAAACACTATAAACTGCGAATTGACTCCGTTGACACAGACAATCAGTTATGTTCTGTTTGGGCGTTCTAGAGCACCTTGTTCCTCGGGCTCGGGTTTTCTGTCCTCCGCGAGGCGAGTTCCCTACCACTTCCTACTACTACACATATGGGTAACCAGATTTTGTTTATACCCTCCTTGCAAGGGCAGCTTGTTCCCTTCCCCGATGACGCAGCACGTTTTCGTTTTCACATATTTTTGGCGATTGGTGCGTCTGCAAAGTCCAGGATGTTTATGTGCATTTGTGTTTGTGCCCTATTATCCTGGGCTCTCCTGCCTTGGTGGGCCTATGCAGTTCCCTGCAGGTGTAGCTGTCCTAAATGTTGTGCCTTTCGTTACAGAATAGCGCGCCTTCGCGTTTTACTCAGACACGTTTTTGAGTATTAGAGACCCTATCCTTAATGGATACGGGAATCCGCAGTATTCTACTTCGAATGGCTCAACTCATTAGACATGAGGGGATGACGTAATCTCCTGATTGTCGATTTATTGAGATCCTTCCAAGTTTTTTTGGAAGATCAGGGTTCTGTTTGGCTGGTCCTGCAGATATGCCTATTCTTCTTGGGCGTTAGCCTACGAGTTGCCTTATATTTTCTTTTATTCGGTTAGGATGTCTTTTATTTTTAATTATATGTTTCCTTCTGGAACTTTCTCTGGGATCGATCCTCGCTGTTTACTTCTGCGGAAGTTTGTTGCAGGACATGTTAGTCCTATATTTGTCTGTTATTCTCTTCCTCTCTGAGGGAGGATTTAGGCAGCATGACAATTATGACCCTGTCTGCAGGCTGGTCCTGCACAAGTTCAGTTCTTCGGTCTCGTGGCTTGTTCAGACACGTGACGACCCTGTTCTGCCTGGCTGGACTGGTTGAGGTGCAGAGTGCTCACTTTATTATCAGTCCTTATTTAGCCTTCAAGCTGGTTGACTGGGTCAGTGGAGTTCTGGTGCGTCACTCTTTTTTTCTTCTGATACTCTCGGGATCGAGAGTGTTCTTCCTCATGTGGGAGGATTGGGGGCTTAGCGCCTCCTTACTGCTGTCTTGGACGGTTTGACCTTTCTGAGGATCTGGGAAATTGTCCTTTCGGACTTGTTCCTTCCATGGTCCTTTTGGGGATCTGGTTTTCCCATCGGGAGATGGTTGTTCCTTGAGATGGTTGTTCCTTTTTGAGGATATTGAGGTCTCCATTGGGCTCTGCTTAGGGTTCTTCCTCGGAGCTGGGGATGACCTGCATCCTTTTTTCATGTAATCCTCTGACTCGTATTGGAGGTGATGTGGAGACTAGCCTTGCTCAAGTGACTTTGTCCTCGTGGTATCCCTTTGCTTTGGACGTCTTGTGGTGGTTCAAACGCCTATGGGCTCTAGTGTCTTGGTTCGAGATGCCTTAGCTCCTTTGGGGTGTTGGACTTCGGCAAGGGGGGGGTCTCTTCCTTGGGTCGGGACTTGCGAGGCGTTCTTGTTATCCGGGCTATTCTGGATATTGCATTGATATCTCCCTGTGGGTCTGGTTTTTATATCAGATGGGGTGTTTGATTTTCTGGGATATTTGTTTTTAAACAATTGGGGGCTCGGACCTGTCATCGCCCTGGTTCTTCCGGTTGCTGAGACTTTCGCTCAGCGTTTTCCCTTGTGGTTCCCATTGCAGACTTCAGGGCTGGTTTGGGGTTCTCCACTTCCAGGGAACTTAAGCTATGACCTTTGGTCTGGCTAGTTGACCTGGTCCCGGTTGACCAGGTTTTATGAGGCAGATGCTCATAGGGCTTGCTTTATGCTTATTGAACGGTTTCCCTTGGACAGTTTGCTGAGGTAACCTGTTGGCTTCGCATTCTGCAGGCGAAGGGTTGGCAGGGTAGCCACTGCAGCTATTGCACCTTGTTTGTGTGATAGCAGGCTAATTTCTAGGGGGATTCCTTCCAAGTTCATCTGCGTTGGAGATTGATCTCTTGTTCAGCTTGTGGCCTTGTGTCTTGTGGGCAGGTGCTCTGTATTTAATGGCCCCTTTTTCTTAGGGGGCTTGTTCTCCTCCTTATGGAGGTGTGTTCCTTGTCTTAGGACTTCTCCTGGATTCAGAAGGTGGAACAGAGGATTTAACCTATTTTGAGGAGCACATACTCTCTAGGCTGTTCTGTTCTATCTGGAGTCTTGCTGGCTCTGCGTTGAGACTATGTTGGTGAATTTTTTGCTAGATACTTCAGCCTTATCGTTTGTCGCTAAGGAGTTTTGGGTGGGCACCCGAGCCCTGTTGGAATGGCTGGGGCCATTCTTTCGCTCTTTTGTGAGCTGGTGGGGGGTTCTTTTGTTCTCCTGTTTTCAGACCTGCCGTCGCTTGGGCTGGCCTGGCTGGGAGTAGGTTCTGAGATTTTTGTTCATCTTCGGGGGTGCAGTGGGCCTCGTTGAGGTTCTGTGCTTCTCCCTTTTTGAGACCTATGTGTCGGTCTGGTGGCTCAGATTGCCTGGAGTGTGCTCTCTGTCTTGGAGTTTTTGCAATCTGATCTCTTGTTTGGCTGTTTTTTACTTCTCAGTAAGTATTTATTTCTGTGTCATCCTGATGATGACTGCGTGTTTTTGACTCAGGTGTTTACGACTCAGGTGTTTACTTCATCTGGGTCTGCTACACGAATTATATGTTTGAATACTTCAGTATTCTAAGTTCTGAGGACTCCGTCTTCAGTTGTCTTTTTAGGTGCTTTCACCCGATGTTGAGAGGAAAGTTTTCTCTGTTCCGATGCCCGGTCCTAATCCTTGTGGTCTTTGTTTGGTCTGGGAGTTGCCTCCCATTGTTTGTCAGGACCCATTTGGGTCTTTGTGAGCTGGGCTCGTTCTGGGACTCGGAGTTCTTCTTTTATGGAATTTGTGGTGACCTTTCGGTTTCCCTTTGGTTTTCCTTGTCCTATCCCTTTGGAAATTTTTGGCTGGTGTTCCCTTCACTAGTGAGAGGTGTGTGGTTGGGGACCAACTGCCAGGCGATGGTGTCTCCTGGAGGACTCTTGGCTCAGTCAAGTCTGATTTTGCGGTCTCTAGCTAGGTTTCTGGACTATCTGCGAGTCAGTGTTCTTGGGGCCTTTTTTATTTTCAATTTTTTTTTGGCTTTGGACAAGACAGGGTTTTGTTGGGTAGTGGTTTCAGGCCTGGTGCCTTCAGAATTGGCCGCCTCTTGTACCCTCCCGTCTTGGCATTCAGTGTCCTCCATAGCTTGGGTATTGTTTTCCCAAAAGTAATGAAGGCAGCTGTGGACTCTTTTCATTTATGAAGAAAAACTTAAATTATGCTTACCTGATAATTTTATTTTCTTCAGATGGAAAGAGTTGAAACAAAGTAAATTGTATTGTCTGTCTGAATCACAAAATATGTTGTGGGTTTCATATCTGTTTAATGAGTGGGGCGTCTGTATTTTTATTCTTCTGGCACCTTTTCACCCTGATATTTCTTCTGTTCCTTGTTCCTCAGCAGAATGACTGGGGGATGAGGGAAGTGGGAGGAGTATTTAAGCCTTTGGCTGGGGTGTCTTTGCCTCCTCCTGGTGGCCAGGTTCTTATTTCCCAAAAGTAATGAATGCAGCTGTGGACTCTTTCCATCTTAACGGCTAGATTTGGAGTTTTGTCGGTAACGACCCGAAAATCTAACGCCGGCTTTTTTCTGGCCGCACCATAAAAATAACTCTGGTATTGAGAGTCCACATAAAGGCTGCGTTAGGCTCCAAAAAAGGAGCGTAGAGCATTTTTAACGCAGCTTCAACTCTCAATACCAGAGTTGCTTACGCAAGCGGCCAGCCTCAAAAACGTGCTCGTGCACGATTCCCCCATAGAAAACAATGGGGCTGTTTGAGCTGAAAAAAAACCTAACACCTGCAAAAAAGCCGCGTTCAGCTCTTAACGCAGCCCCATTGTTTGCTATGCGGAAACACCTCCTAAGTCTGCACCTAACACCCTAACATGTACCCCGAGTCTAAACACCCCTAACCTTACACTTATTAACCCCTAATCTGCCGTCCCCGCTATCGCTGACACCTGCATTTTATTTTTAACCCCTAATCTGCCGCACCGCAAAGCGCCGCCACCTACATTATAGCTATGTACCCCTAATCTGCTGCCCCTAACACCGCCGACCCCTATATTATATTTATTAACCCCTAATCTGCCCCCCACAACGTCGCCTCCACCTGCCTACACTTATTAACCCCTAATCTGCCGAGCGGACCTGAGCGCTACTATAATAAAGTTATTAACCCCTAATCCGCCTCACTAACCCTATAATAAATAGTATTAACCCCTAATCTGCCCTCCCTAACATCGCCGACACCTAACTTCAATTATTAACCCCTAATCTGCCGACCGGAGCTCACCGCTATTCTAATAAATGGATTAACCCCTAAAGCTAAATCTAACCCTAACACTAACACCCCCCTAAATTAAATATAATTTTAATCTAACAAAATTAATTAACTCTTATTAAATAAATTATTCCTATTTAAAGCTAAATACTTACCTGTAAAATAAACCCTAATATAGCTACAATATAAATTATAATTACATTGTAGCTATTTTAGGATTAATATTTATTTTACAGGCAACTTTGTAATTATTTTAACCAGGTACAATAGCTATTAAATAGTTAAGAACTATTTAATAGTTACCTAGTTAAAATAATTACAAAATTACCTGTAAAATAAATCCTAACCTAAGTTACAATTAAACCTAACACTATACTATCATTAAATTAATTAAATAAAATACCTACAATTACCTACAATTAAACCTAACACTACACTATCAATACATTAATTAAATACAATATCTACAAATAACTACAATGAAATAAACTAACTAAAGTACAAAAAATAAAAAAGAACTAAGTTACAAAAAATAAAAAAATATCTACAAAGATAAGAAAAATATTACAACAATTTTAAACTAATTACACCTACTCTAAGCCCCCTAATAAAACAACAAAGCCCCCCAAAATAAAAAATGTCCTACCCTATTCTAAATTACTAAAGTTAAAAGCTCTTTTACCTTACCAGCCCTGAACAGGGCCCTTTGCGGGGCATGCCCCAAGAAGTTCAGCTCTTTTGCCTGTAAAAAAAAACATACAATACCCCCACCCCAACATTACAACCCACCACCCACATACCCCTAATCTAACCCAAACCCCCCTTAAATAAACCTAACACTAAGCCCCTGAAGATCATCCTACCTTGTCTTCACCTCACCAGGTATCACCGATCCGTCCTGGCTCCAAAATCTTCATCCAACCCAAGTGGGGGTTGGCGATCCATCATCCGGTGGCTGAAGAGGTCCAGAAGAGGCTCCAAAGTCTTCATCCTATCCGGGAAGAAGAGGCGATCCGGACCGGCAACCATCTTGATCCAAGCGGCATCTTCTATCTTCATCCTGAAGACCTCCACCGCGGACCCATCTTCTTCCGGCAACGTCCAACTGAAGAATGACGGTTCCTTTAAGGGACGTCATCCAAGATGGCGTCCCTCGAATTCCGATTGGCTGATAGGATTCTATCAGCCAATCGGAAATTAAGGTAGGAATATTCTGATTGGCTGATGGAATCAGCCAATCAGAATCAAGGTCAATCCGATTGGCTGATCCAATCAGCCAATCAGATTGAGCTCGCATTCTATTGGATGTTCCGATCAGCCAATAGAATGTGAGCTCAATATGATTGGCTGATCGGATCAGCCAATCGGATTGAACTTGATTCTGATTGGCTGATTCCATCAGCCAATCAGAATATTCCTACCTTAATTCCGATTGGCTGATAGAATCCTATCAGCCAATCGGAATTCGAGGGACGCCATCTTGGATGACGTCCCTTAAAGGAACCGTCATTCTTCAGTTGGACGTCGCCGGAAGAAGATGGGTCCGCGGTGGAGGTCTTCAGGATGGAGCCGGTCGTCATCGGATGAAGATAGAAGATGCCGCTTGGATCAAGATGGTTGCCGGTCCAGATCGCCTCTTCTTCCCGGATAGGATGAAGACTTTGGAGCCTCTTCTGGACCTCTTCAGCCACCGGATGATGGATCGCCAACCCCCGCTTGGGTTGGATGAAGATTTTGGAGCCAGGACGGATCGGTGATACCTGGTGAGGTGAAGACAAGGTAGGATGATCTTCAGGGGCTTAGTGTTAGGTTTATTTAAGGGGGGTTTGGGTTAGATTAGGGGTATGTGGGTGGTGGGTTGTAATGTTGGGGGGGGGGGGGTATTGTATGTTTTTTTTTACAGGCAAAAGAGCTGAACTTCTTGGGGCATGCCCCGCAAAGGGCCCTGTTCAGGGCTGGTAAGGTAAAAGAGCTTTTAACGTTAGTAATTTAGAATAGGGTAGGGCATTTTTTATTTTGGGGGGCTTTGTTGTTTTATTAGGGGGCTTAGAGTAGGTGTAATTAGTTTAAAATTATTTATTTTTCTTATGTTTGTAGATATTTTTTTATTTTTTGTAACTTAGTTCTTTTTTATTTTTTGTACTTTAGTTAGTTTATTTCATTGTAGTTATTTGTAGATATTGTATTTAATTAATGTATTGATAGTGTAGTGTTAGGTTTAATTGTAGGTAATTGTAGGTATTTTATTTAATTAATTTAATGATAGTATAGTGTTAGGTTTAATTGTAACTTAGGTTAGGATTTATTTTACAGGTAATTTTGTAATTATTTTAACTAGGTAACTATTAAATAGTTCTTAACTATTTAATAGCTATTGTACCTGGTTAAAATAATTACAAAGTTGCCTGTAAAATAAATATTAATCCTAAAATAGCTACAATGTAATTATAATTTATATTGTAGCTATATTAGGGTTTATTTTACAAGTAAGTATTTAGCTTTAAATAGGAATAATTTATTTAATAAGAGTTAATTAATTTCGTTAGATTAAAATTATATTTAATTTAGGGGGGTGTTAGTGTTAGGGTTAGACTTAGCTTTAGGGGTTAATCCATTTATTAGAATAGCGGTGAGCTCCGGTCGGCAGATTAGGGGTTAATAATTGAAGTTAGGTGTTGGCGATGTTAGGGAGGGCAGATTAGGGGTTAATACTATTTATTATAGGGTTAGTGAGGCGGATTAGGGGTTAATAACTTTATAATAGTAGTGGTGCGGTCCGCTCGGCAGATTAGGGGTTAATTATTGTAGGTAGCTGGCGGCGACGTTGTGGGGGGCAGATTAGGGGTTAATAAATATAATACATGGGTCGGTGGTGTTAGGGGCAGCAGATTAGGGGTACATAAGTATAACGTAGGTGGCGGTCGGCAGATTAGGGGTTAAAAAATGTTTATCGAGTGGCGGCGATGTGGGGGGACCTCTGTT